>NC_134571.1:47955926-48118426 GCF_050947875.1 Dermacentor variabilis | reverse complement strand
CTGTCTGTCTGTCTGTCTGTCTGTCTGTCTGTCTGTCTGTCTGTCTGTCTGTCTGTCTGTCTATCTATCTATCTATCTATCTATCTATCTATCTATCTATCTATCTATCTATCTATCTATCTATCTATCTATCTAGCGTTGGCAAGGGTAGCTGAAATAGCATTTCGAAGAGAAGATCAGTTCATAAATTTTAACGTCTACAAACCAGTTCGCGCATACTTGCCTCATTAAAACACAAGTTCAGCCAAAGTGGTAGAGCAAGGAAAGCAGAAAACAGAATAGAAGCCTGTTCGGCTAATTGATAAAGAGCAATGATAACACTCGAGCTATCGCACTGTGACTATAAGCACAACGAATATCGCCGTTAACACATGTCCGCTGTATATTTTTGTTTTTCCATTGCTGCTAATCTTTAACAGAAAAGTTTGTGTGAAGGCAATTTCATACGTTAAAGCTAATTTAACGAGCCGCTTACTTGGATACGTAAAGAAAGGCGTGCTAGATTTTCCGACTTCGATGTACGCCCTTCTTGTGCCCCTAAACAAAAATGTCATGCCTCGGAAGAAAAATGGACGTGAGAGGCGTTAAAAAAAGAAAGAACGTAGTAAGGGACCTGAGAAATGCAACCAGCTTTTCGCCTTTATTCGAGCTGACAGCTCCGCGACATCCCAATGAACAGCGCGCCCGCGCCCTAGCCTGCTCGATTCCTTTCCATGTCGGCTGCAGCGGTTTTCAATTTTACTGCCGTCAGAGCGACGGCGTGATGTATGCTTCGCGGGCTGCGTTTATTGTTCTTTCAGCCAGCCATCCGTTTGAGGCATTGCGGCGGAGCGGTGTTTGCGCGAGTGACTATTCATTTTCATTTGCCGAGCCTCATGGCTCCCCCGGGAGGAAGCTTGCCCAAAGGCATCCGGGCACTATGTCAGCACCACTGCGAGATCAGATGGTTTCCAATGAACAGCCGACGTGACGCGCTTAAACCGGACATGTTTGTTCCTGTCAGGGTTAATCGCAGTTCTTCTTCATTCAATCTAAGTAGTCGGGCCCTTGCGGGCATTTTGCACTATTTAACGTGACTGGCGGTGGGTTCGCCAATAGTATGCCCCGCCTGACCAATTGCATGCAGCGTTGTGGAGGCTGTAGCCGCAATCATGCAATAAGGGGACGAAGCCTTACAGCTTGTATCGAACTCGCAATGCGTTTCGATAGTGTGTTCTGTTCGTTATTGGCTGGCGCGCCAGCTTTCCAATCGTTTGATATCACAGTTCAACAGTACCTGCTCTGGAACTGATCTGGCATACAGACTGCTACTCGAGGTCCGTGAAATTGTACGACTTGATCTAGGTAGCAGTACGAACCTCCACATACCGCTACACTTAAAATTGTAGGCTGTAATGTTCTAAAACCGCTCGAAATACGTCGGTGTGTTTTCTCTGGCCGTTTAACGAACGTATAGGTACTACTATGGCAGACAGTGCACGTGAGCCATTTAGGGGTTGTTTATACAGCTGCTAACAACTTTGCGAAGTATGACACTGATTAGCTCGCACCTGACAGCTTGCACAGTGCTTCCCCGTTTTGTGAGGTTTATAGTTCTGCACCGGCCGGCCATTTTCGCTCGGCGTGCTCGCATATAACCAATGCGACGAGCGTGGTGGTCCAGTATCGCTCGTGCCTCTGTAGCCATTTGACGTGCGAAAGTTCGCCACGTAACCTGTGCGAAACTAACTTCGCGCTTTTCTGGACAGCCGTGAGTGTCTCGGCTGACCAATGCTGCTTTCCCGATGTCGCGCTTGCTACGCGTGTTGACCATCGCGCCCCAGTGCTCACGGAAGGCTTTGATCTGGTATTACGCGGTAAGGAAATCCCACGCGTTTTGCTTAAAGTTTGGGTCCGGGTATCGCAACTAGAGCTGTATGGTCCCAGGATCCCTAATAAGTAAAGAGGCGCTTGCTCCGTCTAAGCCGTCGTGTGGGACGTGCGTGCTCGTGTGTTATGTCTGTGGGAAAAAAAGGGGCTATATATATATATATATATATATATATATATATATATATATATATATATATATATATATATATATATATATATATATATATATATATATACTGACTCAACTAACGGTGGTCTGCTTCGCTCTTCCAAGAGGCGGGACGTGTGTCGAGTGAGCTCCTGAACAGCGCTTCCCAATCGGTGATGGTGGTTTAAATCATGGATCCTGGACGTCGAAGAGGTGCTACGTACTGCTCACGCAGTTCTCCCGCATTCACCGTTAAATCGCCACTGAAGTTTACTCGCATCACCATTGAGCGCTCCGTGATTGACGGAGGGGCAGCATCAATGCATCTCAAAGGCTTTCGCTTTCGTGTCACACAAATTTCATCAACTTGGTGGTCCCTAAGACTACCGGTACCGCAAGAAAGAGCAGACAACAGATCGCTCGGCGTATCTCATTTCAGTCGGTGAGTACGGTGTACATTCTTCCAGTTCTATTCAGCTCTTGTCGTCATTGTCCTTCTGTGCGCATGTAATTCGCTCATTAATTAAAAATTCAACTATAGGGTTTTACGTGCCAAAACCACTTTCTGATTATGAGGGACGCGGCAGTGGGGGACTCTGGAAATTTGGACCGCCTGGGGTTCTTTAACGTCCACTTAAATCTAAGTACACGGGTGTTTTCGTATTTCGCCCCCATCGAAATGTGGCCGGCGTGGCCGGTATTCGTTTCCGCCACCTCGTGCTTAGCAGCCCAACACCATAGCCACTAGGCAACCATGACGGGTAACAACAACGTAGAAAACGTAGTGCTTGTATGCGTTTTTTTTTTCAAAGAATCTGCCAATGGTACGGGTAGGCCGTGTTAACTGAGGTCCAAACAGAGAAGTTAAAAGCAGTTTACTTCCGGCTATTTGATTTCTTTCATCGAAACATAAATATGTGTTGGCTGCTAATACAAATAATACATAATATAAGAAGGACACTTGAGCACGCGCTGGCAGCAACACATCATAACGAGAAAGAGTGAAAGAGACGGGAAAAAGAAAAAAGACAACAACGAAAGCGAGTCACTGTATACACAAAATCGCGCCTAATATTCTGAACGCATCTCCGTACTAAAAAAAGAAGTACTTCGCAACAATGAAAGCTATCACTTTATGGTCAGTAGCTATTGTTCAAGTATCGTTCCGTGGGGCAACGGGTCGTAGCCCAGCGCTCTGTTTGCAGGGGCGAATAGAGAGAACCAGTTTGGCAACACGTGGCCGGTGTCGTCGGGCAATGTACAACATACACACGAGCCCGAGCTTGCACGAGTAATAGTTTCAGTATTTAACCATTTACTATCACCTGCGTAATCAAGCACTCAAGCTTGCCGATGAAATATCGAACCCAAAAAGCAGGAGAGCTTTAAGAAGAAACGAGGCCCTCATTCACAAAACCTCTTGCACTATATTTCTTTGCAATATAGAAGTATAGGCAATCCCGATGCTAGGCAAGATGTTATCAAAGGTGGCCAGCCAAGTAAAGGGCCCTTACGAAATAAAAATGTTTGTGAATTCGGCCCCTTATTTTTCTCAAAGAAATCTCGTAGTTTTTCGGTTATGAGAGGGCTGAGTACAAAGAGAGAGAGAGAGAAAAAAAAGAGAAGCAATGTAGAAAGATCAGCCATATGACCCTCCGGTTTACTAGCCTACGCGAATAGTAAGGGAAGGAGGAAAAGAAAGGGGAATAGAAGGAGGGAAAACAGGGAGAGAGGGACAGACTTCGTGCGCGCTGTAGGACGCAGCCAGTACGGGACTCTCCTATTACTTTGTGAAGTCCGTCAGACATGGTGCCCACGCTTCCCCGATAGCGTCGTTCTGACGGAGAAAAAATTACGCATGTGGTGCCAGACATCCTATATACCTGGTGGGCCTACCGCCAAGTAAACATCCAGAGAAGCGGATATTTCGCCATAGACTCGCGTCGGGAACCTTCATTATCGCGTGGTCGGGATCACCGGGGCCGCTCAGAACAAGATGGAGTGGACGGGACGGCCACATCCGGTGCCGCGATCACTTCTGGCGACGAGAAACTGGCGTGGCAGCGGCGGCCCGTGATTGGTCCTTCTCGCGCTAGCGAGGTAGCGATCCCGTTAAGTGCCTCACCGGACGTCGCTGATCTGTTGTTGCCACAGCTTCCAAACCAAGATTATCCCGTGGGCATCGGAGGCACACTCTTTTGACCTTTCGATACGTGTGGATTACGGGTGGTAAGGCGTTGTTGTGGCTGAACGTGGACGGTGTCACCTTCTGGTCCTTCTATTATTGCTCTGAACGCGGAACGTTTATTGGCCTGAAGTCGCATGACTGTTATATGCAGTAGGGAGTATTCGAGCGATGTCACGAACGCTATACGTTGCTGCACCAATTGCATTCCCCCCAGGGTTTGTGGAGAGAAGGCAGGTACAGGGTGTATTTTTTTACTGCGCTATGCAAAAAAATGTTGAGGTCGTGGTAACTTAAATAAGTTCTCTTCATAACGGTACTGTCTCGGAGTTCTACGGGAGCTTTTCTGGGACCATTCTTTCGTTAAATTTGTCTGTTGTCTGTATCATCAGAATTCTTAGAGCAGCCAATGCTTTAGGCCATTAGCAACAGGGCCATAGACAGCCAGGGGTGAGAACTAAACGTATGCACTAGCATAATAGGTAAAATAGGCTCGTAGTTTTCTAAGTGCTGTATTCACAGACTCGATTCCATCTTCACCGCATGCGTCGATTGCGCGGAACTAGAAATCACTGGCTGATAATGTAAATTATGCTATTTCTTGTCGTTTTTCAGAGCGAAGCTGTTTACGCCAAGGTTCCGTGTATTTTTCGCGTCCTTCAACAAATGTGCGTGTGCAAAAACTCATCTCCCGAATTTGATGCAAAATTGCTTCATTCTATGCGAAAGCTTGTACGTCTCATCACTCAGATATGCATGTTCAGTTGATTATTCATCAATACGCACCATTTTCAAGATCAGTAGACTCTTAGGTTGATAATTTTTTTTTTGCTTGTTACGGGTGGTATGAGCCATTGGTTAAGGGGGTATGAGCCATTCATTGTCTTACGTGACGGACAAATTTCTTGTTGGGTGGGCAAGAAATGCTTATGTATTTAATAACAGAGGTGATGCGAGAATGTGTGTGCGTACCTATAGCGTACCTAGCGTACACTCTTGTTTAATGAAAGCTATCCCCCAAAATTATGACAATTGGTCGCTAAGACGACTCTAACATTACGCCGAGTTTTGTTTTCATAATTTCATAGATGGGTTTCTACAGGAGGAAAACGGATAGCCCCATGTTTGTCTGCTAGCACGAAACTGTAGTCCATCCGAGTTTGATTAAGCTAATTAATTAAGAAGTCTGCTCAATCGCAAATTAGAAACAAAAGTGTTTTGTTTCGTGCACTCCTTTGGACTGAGCCTCGGTCAATCGGTGCTTTGTTTCGTGCACTAGTTTGGTTTTGCTGCCCAACCATGTTCCCACCATGGATTGGGGGCGAATTCGGGAGCACAACCACAGTTCCGCTGGCATTCCACTTTCAAAGAGGGGATTGGCTCCCAATTTTTGCTTTTTAAGTGTTGTAGATGTAAATCAGTGGAAGCGATTGATTGAATAAGAGCTGATGTTTCATCGGGCTATCAACCCTATAACTGACGTTAATTTATATGCTCCATGCAGACAAAATGGCACGTGTTTGCAATTATTGTTTCCCACATTCGAACAACTACTATATTATTAAGTGCATAATGAAGTAGATGCAGTGTCATTGAAGTGAACCACCGCGAAGGCACTTTTAGATCAAAATATTGCGTCATGAGAGAAAAGGGATAAAAGTTAACTCAGCAAAACTCGCCATTCTCGTTGCTCAGCACTCAGCACTCGTACTCAGCACGTTCATTCAACGTGCTGAGTAATCTTATGAAACCCGGCTAGTCTTGTCACTTACTCGATGCGACCTAGACGAATATAATCGATATGATATTCAAGATGGCATCCCCACCTATTTTCTTTGTTCATCTTTTCTGGCTGACTACGACCCTCCTGGCGCTAAGACTAATTTGCTTAGTATTCCGCAGTTTTTTTAGTTTCCAAACTAGCTTAAGTTAGTATTTATGTCTTTGGTGTACTTTTCTTGAGAGCCCACGGGGCAACAGCGGTACTTTTCCCTTACAACCTCCAAATTCGCAAGGACGTGTGACGACAGCACAGGCAGTGATTTGAAGCCGAACTAGAGAGTGTCTCTGTTGCTCCCCTACCGTGCCACGCTCAGTGCAGAAAAGTCGGTGCACTGTAAAATAATTTACACCCTTAAAAGTGAAAAAGGATGTAAATATGTCTATAACCCACACTTCTAGGGTTTGAGTTATACAAATCACACCCTAAGGATGTGAGTTATAGACACATTTACACCCTTTCTGAGTTTTAAAGGTTGAAATTAGTTTACAGTGTGATAGGTGAAGGGAAACAGAAAATTCGAAACATTTAAACTACAAAACATTCAGAAAGGAGTAGGTAAAAAAGTTAAGGACGGAGAAAAGCTGTATAGCTAATTTAGCCTGCGCCGTTGGATTCAGGTCTCTGCGGTCGTTGAATTGCGAATGCTCTCGTGTTTCTTTTTCTGATGGCATAGCTGCAGTTACGCCGTTTGCCGTCTAGCGAGTTGCTAATGAGTTTATCAGGGCGCCGAGATTCCTTCGCAAGTGGCGTGCATAGTCTAGCTCGAGTTCTCACCGTTTCGCAGCGCTAATGGTGTTCGCACCGGGATCCTTGCGCGAAAAGTGCAGTCCTAATGAATGGATTCATTTGCTTAACATGCTAGCGAGGAGAAAGGAGATCCCGAATGCAGCTCCACTTCGGTGTCTCTGCAATTACCTCTCTTGGTGTGAACGCTGATATTTTGCGTATTTTATTTTATTTGTGCCGCGCTTCAATGCGAAATTTAGGAGAAAAATTGCGTCTCATTTTTTACACGTGCCTTCATTTCCGGAAGAACGTACTTATGCGCCGCTGTATTGAGTGGCAGTCCAAATACTGCGTAGCTTCGATCAAATTAACTATCGTTGCGATTTCGCCTTGGTATTTTTGTGTAAGCTGTAGCTGATATCAGTAAAGTGAGAGACAGGGAAGAGGATCGAGGGAAGAGTTTGTTTGTCTTTATTTCGAGAATGAAAGCTCCAGCTCATGGAAACTGCGAAGCTTCATACAGTGCTGGCGCCGCGATATACTTTTCAGAATGAAGAATAAATGAAGCTTCAACAGGAAGAAAAACGCGAAAAAGCCCGTATAAAACAGCGTTAAGTGACTCATATCGAATGCTGCAACAGGCACAATTTGAAGTAAGATACTATAGGACCTGTCCCTGACATTGCAAATATAAGTTGTTTAGATCTTAACAATACCGCGGGACCATCGACTCGATGATCGCCGTACGACAGAACGTCACTGCAAAGGAGTCATACCTTTGTGTCCATGGGCGTGGAACAATGTGCTCGACTTTGCGACTGTCGTCTGTAGGAGTGTAGGGAATGTACTGTTCCACTAAATAATTGGCGAATATAAGTATTCTCGGCCACGTGACTGACAGCCACGAGCGCTTTCTAAGAATGAGTGAGCGAAAGTTATCTAACCATTGCAACCTGCAGCACGTGGGGCACGCGCAGCTGGTATGTGTTGCGCCGTAGCTGTAAGTATGATGGGATGGTAGGCGTACATCTGGGCACACCCGTGCGGTTTCCCACATGCACGTTACAGCCTGTAAAATTTCTCGGCTAGTTTTCATACGAAGTTAAACCAGAAGTCGTCTTCTGCATGCGACCCAATTGCCGCATCGTTAAGCCCAACCACAGACTAGCCGTTTATTGCCTTACACGGCATTAGTGAATTCCAATTGTGCACCCGTGGTGTAGCAAGGGGGTTGAAGTGTTTATAGCTTTGAAGGGCGTGTACCACATGCATATTATTTTTTTTTCAAGTAATTGCGACGTTTCTCAGTGTACGTCTCTCCAACGAGAAACCCGCGGGCGCCGCCATTAATGTGCGCTGGACTGCTGTGAGCGTGCGTATGTGTCTGTCTATAAGCTTCTGCGAGGTACTACAGGACCCGCCTTCTGCTTCTGCCTGCTCCGAACAATTCATAAAAAAAACGTATTCGCACTTCGCAACGTAAACAGCGGGAATGCAAAAGCTATAGTGGCTGTGCGAAAACACGCCAGCCGGTAGACATGCTTCGCAGGACCTTCGCGGTTGCATGCGATTCAATGTAGGAAGCGCTTAACACTGATAACTCTCGAGGGATAGGATACGTACATTCGATGGAAGAGATGTCCGAGTTCAGCATCGCGATTCTCTGCACCCTATTGCCCGCTTGAGCAGGCTTCCTTTCCACAGCGTGGAATAATTTTTGTGAGACAGGATATGGGAAGTCCCGGATACGGTGACTGGTCACCGCAATGTATGCGGCGGCTTACGGTTTCGCCAGGACCATTCGTCAAAGCAACTGTCCGTGCCGGCGAGGATTTACGACCGAAGTACGGCGGTTTTCGGTAAAGTTGCGCCTCTGTAAACTTCGCAGCAGGAACTTCGGATAATGTGCGCCTCAGATTCGGGAAAGTTTTTGACGATCTGATGTTCGGCCACCTCCGGTCCGGTGCGCAAGCTCTGATGAGCTCAGCTGCAATCCGATTTGCTGCTCCAAACTTCGTTGCACTTCTTGTCGCATAAGCTGTGACCGTGGTTCTGTTTGGAATGTGTTGCTTTGATTTGTTTCGTGTACTGGGTTCTGGCTTGTAGCACATCGCAAACAAGTAAAGATCAGCGAGAAATGTCGCCAGATGTGCAGTTGATTGGTAGATTGGCTAATGAATCAGGAACAAAAAAAGCACATGTTTTGCCATAAAAGATTGGGCGCTGTATTGACGATAATCCTATCCAACTCGCTGAGAAGTGGGTGCTTGTGCATGGCTGTTTGCTTTCTTTTATTCCCCGCTCTGTACCCTTTGTAAACTTGGAAAATAAAATAAAAGATCAGAAAGTTTAAAAAAATTTGGCGACAAATTCTTTTATATCAGTTGAATCATACAGAAACATGAAAAAAAAATATAAAAACGTATAGTAAGTTGGGGGGATAGGGGGGGGGGGGGTTGTGTAGCCGTTTGATACAGAGCCGCATTTGTTGATATATCTCTCTCACAACTGTAGATCAGAACAGCATTCCCTGCGATAACTTCGCCATAACCAGATCATCTGGTCTCGTTGAAAAAATCCCAGTACTTGGTGCTATGCAGACAAACAAAGATGATGTTAACAAGAGATTAATTTCCTTTACGAACCAAGTCCTTATGTATTGAAAGAGTCTTTAAGATAACAAATTGAAAATGATAGCAAACTGACAAGACAATTAGTACTCCCCGTCTAGAGCCGAATCCATCTTATCTCTGCTTATTTCTTAATTTCATGGTTCAGCTTTCTGCATTCGCCTAAGGGAGCCTGGCTTTCTATGCTTTTCCGAGTCATTGGAGAGCTTTGGGTCTGCGCATGCGCAGTACCGCGGCTCCTAGTTCTTGCGTACATAAGCCGCTTCCGTCCCCTGATCTAAAAATCTCAATTGCGACGAACGCTATGCGCGAAGGCGAGCTTTCTTTTTCTTTTTGCTTTGCCCCGCATGGCCGCTGCCGCGGCGGCCGTGGAAGTGTGGACGGCGTCATCTGATGGCTTCCTCCTCTTTCCGCCTCATGCTTCCGCTGCACCCTCCTCCTCCGGTTTCCTCGTCACGCTTTCTTCTCTCTCTCTCGCCGTATTTCGTCCCTCGCTGCGCTCCGCGTTCATTGTTTCATCCTTCACCGTGCACGTTCGCTCGGTTACGCCGAGGTACAACGCCGAGGCATGCCGACGCATAACGCAGGATCGGCCGCCTAAGAGCTGCTCTCTAAAAAGCTTTTATGACTCAACCTGTTCTGACAGCCACTTTCACTAGGTTGCATTAATGCTTTCTGCTTTTTCTTTACATGTCATGCTTAACGAATCAGACCACGTGTGCAAATGAAATTTACAATGTTCACACTTTCTTCGGAGCACGATGACTGGCTGTCAGAAAACAGCTTTTATGTTGTGAATCATTATGCACAACTTTATCCTGTGACTTGTCATTTGAAATGTTCTAAAGAAGTTTTTGACGGGTCGTTTCTTACGGTGACCAATGGTGCCCAGGACGTCGTGATGCAATGTGCACTTCGGAAGAGTTATTAGGGATTAGAATTGATGGGTGCCGGCGAACAAAGATCCACAAACGACACAGGCCTCGAAATACATGTGAGCTAGGATTACTGCTTTAACTACAGACGGAGATAGATTCAGGCTGGTTTGGAGATATTTCTCTACTTCAATTTCTTTGAAGTGTAGGCAGGAGTGGTGCCTCTCCTGGTGGCAGTTGCCAGTCCATTCCCAGCTTCCCAGCTTTCCCTTTCCTGTCAAGTGTATATATTTTTTCACAACAGCAATAATAATAATAATAATAATAATAATAATAATAATAATAATAATAATAATAATAATAATAATAATAATAATAATAGCTTAACGTAACCTCACAATCCTGTAAATTGGAGACAACTCAAGTCAAAGAATACGCGGGAGCAAGTATGTTTTACGCGTTCTGACTAAAGGACCTCCTCAAGGAATAACTTCGTACTTAGCGTCTGAATTTCTGTTTAGACCTTGGCTCTTTTTTTTCTCCAAAAACACCACCACAACCACCACCAACAGAAGCGTCTTTGCAGAACCGTTTCGCTTACTATGCAAGTCACGAGAATCCGTGACGTCAGTCGAACTTGAGAGCAAAGTCGCAAAATATTTCTGGGAAAAGGTGACTGAAGAAAGCTGGAGGCTTTGTACGTGACCAGAAAGAGGGCGAACGCCGCTCACTTTGGGCAGAGCCATATTGTAGTTCGTCAAAAAACAAAGTAATGTCTATGCCTCTCTTTTGATGTCCACGTTTTCAAGACAAGCACGGAAAGAACAGCCCCGAGGCGGGGGCGTATGTAAAGCCCTCGAACAAAGGCGCAGAAAAAGGGAAAAAGTTGTACTTCAAGTAAATCAGAAAAGCAAACTGAGCCTCGCGCACAGCTAAAGCTGGGAGAAAGAAGGGCGCCTCAGTGCTCGCAGTAGGAAGGGGGAGGGGGGGGGGGGCGGGTGTAAGGACATTACGTGTAGAACTCAGTCAGAGGCATCAGCTTTTTGTTGGCGAACGATGCGCCGAGGACAGTCTGATGGACAAGCGATGTTCTGCTGCTCACAGGACAGGAAGCTTGTAAAAGGAGAGGCCCCTCGAAAAGAAATGGCCTTGGATAGCTGCGAGTGGGTGAAATAAAAAAAAAAGAAAGCAACGAAAAACGAGAACAAAAATATCCGAAGACACCTAAGCACTTCTTATGAGTTGTGAATGCGAAAAACATCAATGTCCAATTGAACGCCGCTGAGCGGTCCTCCGAGTTTTGCGCTGTAAATAACGTTTGCGGCAATGCTCTTTCCGCCCGCCGTGTGTTGGGAGAGTTGATGACTGTGGTGAATTTCGCTGCCTGCCTCTTCGCTCGTCCATCCTGCGTTCTTCACTCCCTTACTTTTGTCGGCGATGTACTGCCGTGGACGGCCACGTTCCGATACTGCCGAGGTTGCGGCCGCGGGCGACGTAGGTGCTTCGCACTCTACATATCGGAACGTGCTGCTCGAGCCGGAAAGCGCGAGCTAGCGTCACGAGCGCCCAAGCCGCGCTCGTGAAGGCGCGCTTGCGGCGGGGCGTCGCAGCCGATGGGAAGTTATGGGTGCCGCTTTCTCGCTGCTGCAGACGCCGCCGGCATTTTCGCGCAATGGGCCACTTGACGTATTCGCATCAAAAAAAAGTTATAGGACGTTGTCGGACGTGCTTTCTGGGTGATCCAAATGGTGTATCTTGCTGTGGATGAAACCAATAAACAGCTTTTGAAATTAAGAAGAGCCACGACTGGAACTTCTTAGACTTTCTCGTAGATTCGCTTGGAATAATTGATGCTGGTACCATAGTTGTTTGTCAAAACAAGCTGCGGAAGCCTTCCGCTGATCTGGGTAATCATGTTTGATGATTGTGGCGCAAATTATCGTCCACACGCGTTTTTTAAATTTATATTTAGACGGTATGGCAGCGTGACGACGACAACGGCGGAGCGATGACAATGCTGTGATGACAATGGCATGTCAACAGCTGCGCACCGGTCCTTCTTTCTGCGCTCGTTTGCTCGACTGAGGTCAGCTAATTCGCCTTAAACACAACATCAGAACGTTCGCGTGCCGCAAATCTCTCGCGCGAGAGCACGTGCGTCGCAAAGAGCCAGTTGCCGCACGGCGACTAAGGCGCCCCGCAGCCCTCCTCCTCTCCCGTCTCCAATGCCGGCGCCTGCTTTCCTGAGAATGACGCCACTCGTGACGGAGACGCTAGGGCGGGTTGTTCGCTGAGCGCGGCGAGGACCGATGAGCGAGTGATCTCTCCATCTCCGAGCTCCGGCGTTCCTCTTCCATCCGGTCACATGTGACCAACGAACAGTGGTGAAAGAAATCTATTCGCATATAATAGAAGCTTTCTCATGAAAAAACATGCACGCACACTCATGCGCACATACGCGGACGCACACACACACACACGCACACACGCTAGTCTC
Organism: Dermacentor variabilis; assembly: GCF_050947875.1. Taxonomy (NCBI): domain Eukaryota; kingdom Metazoa; phylum Arthropoda; class Arachnida; order Ixodida; family Ixodidae; genus Dermacentor; species Dermacentor variabilis. The sequence goes on along the minus strand of NC_134571.1, from coordinate 48,105,710 downwards.
GCCAGCCAGCCTCTCGACTTTTTATTAACACCCCCCCCGCACTTCCCCACCTCACCGCTATCTTCCTTTTTCTAACATCTCAAATTTCTCGGTTTCTGCGCTTAAATGCATCTTGTTCTAATATTTGCCCTTCCGTCTCAGTAATCTATCTATCTATCTATCTATCTATCTATCTATCTATCTATCTATCTATCTATCTATCTATCTATTTATCTATCTATCTATCTATCTATCTATCTATCTATCTATCTATCTATCTATCTATCTATCTATCTATCTATCTATCTATCTATCTATCTATCTATCTATCTATCTATCTATCTATCTATCTATCTATCTATCTATCTATCTATCTATCTATCTATCTATCTATCTATCTATCTATCTATCTATCTATCTATCTATCTATCTATCTATCTATCTATCTATCTATCTATCTATCTATCTATCTATCTATCTGCCATTTTTTTCGTTGGTTTTCCTATCGTGCATCAAATGCGAAGCGGAGCTAATATCCGGGTCCCATGTTAGCGTTTTGTGCGGTGGACCGGCCGAACCAACACCCCTGTATTGAGAAGTGCACCTTAACTTGAAGCACTTGCTTGGCCTAATTTAAACGGTGCCTGTCGTGAACGCGCCGAAGGAAACTCAATGAGCGTCTTAGGCACGTTCATGCCAGACGTCATATAAGCCAAGTCAAGCATGTCATTTAAACCAAGTCAAGCATGGACTTCAAGTTAAGATGCACTTCCGAATACGGGAGTAATACTCGAATCGCAATAAGTGGGGGCTGAGAACCCGACGGGCACTTTCAGGCGCTATTGCCTTCTGAATAAGTTATAATAAAAGACAACAAAATAAAATCACGTCTCTAACGCAATCTGCTCTTGCTGGTTTGCTGTAAGTTCTCTTTGTGTGGCCGTCGTATAGGAAACTAAAAAGAATGTATACGTTCTTCAGGAGATATAGAGGGAGGGAGAGCGTTAAAAAAAGCACGAGATGAAAGGCAGCGAGGTTAACAGGAGTGACAGTCCCGTTGGCTACACTGCATTGAAGGGCAGGCGAAGGGGGAGGAACAGAGAGGAGAAAGTTTTGTCAATCCCCCTCTTCAGTATGAGCCATGACTTGAGGCCGCAACAACGATAATGATGTGTCTGCACAGATACAACTAAGGCGCCTGACAACAATCAAATTATCTCACATTTTCCCGGCCAGCCCGAGTTGCTTCAAGAAGAGTGAGGAAATATACATACCTGTTCCGTGGTGACCGTCTATTTACTAACGGGATGCAGCTCTTACAGCATTGCCATCGTGTCTTACTGTTTGCTTTTGAAATGTTAACGTTTCCTTCTGTTCACGCTTCAAATGGTAGCCGTGGGCCAAAATATGTTCCGTAAAGACGCATGTAAGTCCGCACGACTAAGTACGCATGTTTTCTCTCTTTGATTTAGATTATTTTCTCCGATCATTCTTTCCTGCGGTGTATGTTATGTAGATGAAGAATTGAATTTGGCAAGTAGAGCAGATAAAGGGTGATCTAACAAGGTCACTGCTAAGGGAAGGAATAAAGCAGTCAAGGATAGCAGAGAATTTGGGGCTCTAACGAAATTAGGAAAATCGCAGGCCGTAGGATCGCGTGAGCTGAAGCTAGACACGGATAATTGAAGACGGTCGGGAAGTCTTTTCATACTGCACTGGATGTATTTAGGCTGCTGATGATGGTGATACATTGTAATGACAACAAAATATAACTTGCAGTCTACATTGCAGCCATCTTTGGAAGCGATGCATGGGTAAAGGCACGCCATCGTCATAAACGTCAGCCTACATTTATGTTCACTGCGTGACAAAAGTCCTTTCCAGTAATCTCCGATTACCTTTGTTTGGCGCTTGCTGATTCCAACTTGTTTCTGCAAATTCGCCAATCTCATGAGCCACCTTAATTTTCTGCCATCCTCGACTTCGTTTCCCTTCCCTTCGCACCCATTCCGCAAGGTTGGAAGGCAGGGCCGAGAGTTTACGCGGGGCAAGTTCCGCGAGGTAGTAAAACGTCAGCCGGCATTTAGTTTGCTGCCATTAAAGCAGTACGTTGGTCGCATACGCTATCGTACACTTTAGCGCATTTCAAATCCAGACTGCACGCCCAGGCTCGGGAAGCATGTTGATTTTTGTCAGATCCAGCATTCAGAAATCTTTTGACCCTGCTTGTTCGGGCCGAATTCACTTCAAGGTAGGACAAAAATTTGGACGCCTAGAATAATCGAAGAGTCATCGCATGCCACACATGATTGAGTGCTCTTAACAGCCGATCTTCGTTGTGTGTTTCCACTTTCCATCGCTATCGTGAAACGGAAAAGGAAAGGAAGAGGGAGGGGCGGGGCGGGGGGTGGGGGGTGGGGGGGAATCGCGCAGGCTTCTTGTGCTTGCTCCTTAAGCGGCAGGGTACAACGTCAATTTAATCTGGTCTTTTCCGGATGGGAAGCTCATCTTGACCTCGTTACGGAATTTACGATGTCCTTTTTCATGCTTTCGGGCATGGATGAACGAGCGAGACATCGTTAGCAGTCCGGATAGTTTTTTTTCCTCCTTAGTGAACACGAAGAGGAGAGGCTCACGAGACTACACTACAGTTTGAACACCCCCCCCCCCTTCCAGAAAGAAGAAAAGTACACGAACTATAAATAAAGAGGGATGCTTTTCCATTTTTAATTCCGTATTTAAGTGTGTCGTTTCATTTCGTGTTAGCTCGCATGATTGACTTCACTTTAGCCCGGCCCTCACCATTAGGCTTTTCTTTCGGGCAGAAGTACGTGTTCCTATACGAACCGCTTTTAAGACTGTCACTTTCTATATCTGAGAAGATCGGCCTTATGCTATCAACACCCTTATTCAGCGTCTCCTATTTATAATGTGCAGATCGAAACTGTGCCAAACACATCCGATTGCTTAAAGCAATTTCGCGTTCTATTCAGTGAATATCTCGAAGTCATATGTTCCAAATTTTCATTATTCGCAGGGTAATCGTGCAGTTAGATGTTCATATTTGTTAAAAGAGCGCGGCATGTAGGTCAAGGTCGGAGCATAAGAACAGCAACGGAAATTCACACTCGTAGCTTATATTTATTTTGGGACGCGTATACACACGCTCGAAAAATGATGCAGCACCAATACACTCGCGCATTCGAAAGCTCACATAGCACAAAGCACATCATACGTAATCATTCATATTTTTAAGCCATATGGCACGCTGTTTTCCTGTTTTTTGAGAAACGGCGCCATATGCCGGAACCGCCACGGCGGCTCCACGGCCGTCGTCGTCGTCGTCGTCGTCGTCGTCGTCGTCATCATCATCATCATCATCTTCATCATCATCATAATCATCATCATCATCATCATCATCATCATCATCATCGTCTTCTTCTTCTTCTTCTTCTTCTTCTCCTGCTTCTTCTTCTTCATGTCTTCATGTTAGATAAACAATCACATCTGACGCACAGGTAAAAAGCCAATATGTGGCTTAAAGTGGACCTATGCGATGCACACCTAAGAGTTGAATTACCACTTCAGGTGGAGACAGTGTTAAACTTATTAAGAAGCCTTACGCGTAACCCGCCGTGGTAGCTTGGTGGTTACGGCGTTCCCGCTGCTATACTCCAAGTTGGGAGTGTGATTACCGCGGCGGCGACCGCGTTTCGACGTGGGCAAAATGCAAATGTCCTTGTACTTTGATTTAGAAGCACGTTAAAGAATCTCTGAAAGTCAAAATTATTCCGGAGTCCCCTATTACGGCGTGACCCTTATGAGACCGTGCTTTTGGCACCTAAGATCCCAAAATTTAATGCCTTACACATACAATCTATAAGCAGACGCAGACATACATACATGCACAACTGCAATGAAAATCATTCAAATCTTACTTAAAAAATTAATTTTAAGAAAGCACGACAGTGCAGCTAAAAAAATTAAGTAAATATATAAGAAATACGCGGGCATTATACAAAAGCGTTCCATAAACTGCTTCCCAATACTAACTTTAACATATAGGCACAAGTTAGAAAGAGAAAGAGAGAGAAAAACATAATAATGCGCAACATGACTTCCCTCTTAACAAGTGGTTCTGGGCCTGGAAATGACATTTTGATAATAAGAGACGGCAGTTGGCATCCACTCTTGAAAACGATCTTATGCAAAAGGTCACAAAAGAACACTGGGACCATCCCGGAAAATCGGTGCAGATGCCTCCAAAGGCAGCACCCTAAGCCATATATGTATATACTGTTGTCCTTTCTGCCGTTACAGAGTGGAGTAATTTAGGGCATCCCCAAACAAATTCAACGCAGTAGCGCCATTCTTCTGCGCCGGCTAGGACTAGCGTTTGCGCGTTATTACGTTTATACACCACGAACCATGATTCCAGACAGTGAACTGCGGAATGTGCACGAATCTATAAAGTGCGTGACGGCTGTCGCAACATGGAAGATGGATCGGTGTGCCCGTCTTGACAGCCAAACGTTTTCAAAGGGCTTTATATTGGCTTGGTCACATGACTGTCTATCTATGAGGGACGTTCCGAAAGTAAGTTGTCATTTTTTTTTGAAAGAGAAGATGGTAAACCAGGTGAAACAAACAGTCCCCATAAGAATCCACGCCCGTCGCTGGTTCCACGACGGTAGTATAGCGTCAGCATAGGAGCAATGACGCATGCGCAGGCCGCCGAAGAAGAGGGAGTAGCAGCAGATCGCCTGTGCCCGAGTTTACTCGAGCAGAAATCACGATTGCAGACAGACGGGTGCTGACAACGTGGTCACCAATGGAAGTGCGCGCTGATTATCTGGTATGAACGGGCACCCGTTACCCGCATTGAAAGACTTACTCTCGGGACGTCACCTCCACAACAATTCTGAGGTGGCTCTGGCTTTGCGACAGTTTCTTGCATCGCAAGGCACTGAGTTTTACCAGAGGCGTTTCTTCAAACTGATGGCACGCTACGACAAATGTCTCACTGTCGGTGGAGACTTTGTGGAAGAATAGTGCATGCTGTATAGTTCATGATGCCATGGTGTGTGTTTTTTTAAGAATAATGTTTCTGTGTTAAAATAAATGATGAAACTTACTTTCGGAACGTCCCTCGTAGTTTTCAGGCTGCCTTATTTGGCTTCTTTAAAAAGTGCGGATGAGGTCTCTGAGCTATAAGACCTGCATGGTATGTGATGATCTGCGTTTTCCCTCTGTCGTCATCGTCAGACATGTCGTCTTTTACTTTTCGTTTGTTTTCCTGTTACCCTTTCCCCAGCGCAGAGTAGCTGGTTAGATGATCGGTTCTCAGGCCGATCTGTCTGCTTTTGTGATTATTAAACTTGCGTATTTCTCGCTTTCCGCTACTGACCATGAAGCTGCTGGCTCAATGTGTGGCTAACCAACTAGACCTGTCTACTGCCTTGCTACATCCCAGTGAAAGTCACCACATGTTATGTCGGCACTCGCGATAGCCCTTCAAATGCTCTTCGCCAAAGACTACGCACGTTCTCCGCAAGCACCACAAAGCTTCCGGATCTTGTTTCATTTGTGGGCCGATCAAGTGTGAAAACAGAATTTCAAATCCAGATTTTAGAAGTTGGCGATAAACACAAAAAAAGGAAAAAAAAAATTTCGGGAACGTACCAATATATTACAAACCCTCAAACCGAAACGCTAAAAAGGGAGTAGAAGAGCTAAGGAATAAAGGAAGTGAGAGTGTATTCATACAATACAATGGGGCTGGCTGCTCATTTCGAATGCAATTGGCCGACGTATTTTGCGCATTTGACGTTTGATTTATAGTACACAAGCAAACTTTCGAAAGTTTGCGACGTGCGTACAAGTCTTACACAACATGCTGATTTCTAGGCGGCTGCCGAATCAAAACCGAATCGAAGCTCCGAATGCGAAAATGCATTTTTTTTTTGGCTTCTTGCCTAAACCACAGTCTGGAAATCAGCAAGTTCTTTTTCTTTCGTTTGAAATGAAAGAAAAGGAGAACGATAAAGACATCATAATGCAAGAAATGGCGCGTAGGCGGAGTTTACTTTGTTGAATCGCGCAACATTGATACGATTTTTAACGGTATACAACGTATAATGGTTCGGTCACTGTTTTTCACACAGAGAAAGACGTTGCGCGGGATCAAAATTTCTAGCCTGCCTTTTCTTTTTTTGCTTCCTGTGCAACTGTTCTGCGTTGAGGTGTTATCTTGCACGCCTACATATTATGTTTAACTTCTACTTTACGCATAAGTGAGTTTATGACCCGCGCAAGTGCGAGCTTCTGCAGCACATTTGAGTGTTTTCGAGTAAGCACAACCGCCACACGCCGCAAAGAAATTAAGTATTACACTGTGAACTAATTTACATCCTTAAAAGTAAAAATGGGTGTGAACGTGTCTAGAACTCACATTCTTAGGGTGTGAGTTATAGACACATTTACACCCTTTTTTACTTTTAAGGGTGTAAATTATTTTACAGTGATAGTCCAATATTTAAGGCTGCTACTAAACGCGATAATGTTTATTGCACATATCGTTGCGCAAATACATGCGCAAATACAGACCGGAATAGTAAAAGCGTAAGTAAAATTCAAAGCACTACCATTCTTTTCTCTTTCTTTGTTTTTTCGTTGCGGAGTTGGAGGAACACGCCATATAACGCCATAGGAGTTACTTTTCAGGGACGAGATAGACTTCTAGAAACAGCCAGCTATTCTGCAAGAAAAGTTAAACGGATGTGTCGATAAAGCGATACGATACGGATACGAACAACTTTATTAAGAGGATCCTGAGAAACGCCGCCCATTAGGGCAACACCGCGGGCCGCTCCTACGTGGGGACAGTTAGGCCTAACGTAACCGCCGCATCGCAGACTTTCTGGACAGCCCAAAGCTGACGATGGTATTGAGCTCTTGATGGCCGAGTTCCACTTCTGTTCAGCGATGTCCTTATCTTCTCGTAACGGGGGACACGACCAGAGCATGTGATCTAAGTTGCATGTCCCCCCGCAACTAGAACACTGAGCTAAAAACGTTCGGGAATAAACAGTTCATGAACGCCAGACTAGGATAAGAGCTAGTCTGAAGCATCCTAAGGGTTATAGTTTGAGACCTTGTGAGCTTTTTGTGTGGAGGAGGAAAGATTCTTGTCTCTGGTTAGGAATGTTTTCTGAATTCATTAAAGGTGAATAGAGCGTCCCGGAACTCTTGGACAATGGAATGTGACAAGGCTCCTCCTCCCGCGCGGAGAGTTAGTACGCGCGCCTGGGAGTGGGCAATGTCATTAGGTTTGGTGAGCGAGTCCAGATTTAGGCGTGTTGGAAACCAAGTAATCGTATGTGGAGTGATTGTCCTGTTCCTTAGAATACTATGGGCCTCTTTCGCGATGGAGACCGTGGCGAACGCGCTGACTGCCGATCTAGAGTCTGTGTATATTTGCGCTTTGTTGACGTCCAAAAGAGCCAAAGCAACAGCAACTTGCTCCGCTTTAGAAGAAGAAGTGCCAGCCACCGAGGCCGTCGAAACGGTATGGCCTCTGTGATCTATTTCCACTATGGTAAAGTGAGACGAGCGGCCATATTGAGCCGCATGCACAAAGCAGACCGATTGGGGTTCATCCTTGATCTTCTTCGGGATCGCCATCGCCCTGGCCCTACCGCCATTGTGCTGCGGGTGTACATTGCGAGGATTTGGCGCAACGTAAATGCTTTCTTTTTGCTCGTCAGTGATTCGATGCCTTTTCTATTCATCAAGTACTGGGTTAAGGTCCAGGATGACCAGAATTCATCTGCCCGCCGAAGAGCAGGACAGCCGAGCCAGCTAGGCCGATTCCTGCGCCTCCATAAGCTCCTCCAATGAATTGTGTACTCCCAGTTGATAGAGGTGTTCTGTATTGGTGGTCATGGGGATGCCGAGTACCCATTTGATGCCTTTCCGAATGAGGATGTTCAACTTCTTTTTCTCAGAACTGTGCCAGTTGTGCATAGCCGCTACATCAATTATGTGACTCATAAGGAAGGCGTGGAAAAGCCTGAGCAGATTGTCTTCCTTGAAGACTCCCCTTCTGTTAGAGGCTCTGCTGATGAGCCAAATTACATTTTCTGTTTTCGTGGTGATTCTAGCCAACGCGAGGTTGTTGGATCTATTCGATTCAATAACCATACCCGGAACACGGATAGAGCCGACTCTGGGAATGAGGCTTCCATCACAGGTAACTGTAGGGGCTGCAGGCTTCCATCACATGCAGCGGCTTCCAGCCCTTAGGCTTAAAGAAATGTGAAATGCACAGAGCGCCAAACGGCAAAATTTGATACCCTTCTTCCTCCTTTTCTTTTTTTTTGCTAAAAAACAAAGAAAGAAAAAAGGCAACGAAATCACGAGCTTCTGTTTTGGTGCTGATTAGCTCGAAATGACAGACGTTTTCGCTCTGTTTACTGCGTGTGCCGGGCCACTACAGGGTGATAGTCGTCGCTGTTCACTCGACCAACTCGAGCGGAGCTTCCTAACGCGAAGTCAATAAAGAAGTGGGGAAACCGAATCGGGATTGCCTCCAGAATATATCATCAATACCGGAATGTCATAACCAGCTTAAGCGCAGCTTGAAAGGGAAGCCGGCTTTGACTTTAGTTCGACGTTTGCGACACTACCCGCCAGCCTGAAACTCTTCATTCTAAAGCATTCGCTTGGATCTGAAATGATATTACGAAACGTGATCCGCGTCGAGATGTGTATTCGCTTGTTTAGTGCAGCTTTCTAAGTTTATCAGAGGTGAACGTTGGTGGCCCTGCGGCATCCTAGTCGCAAGAAGAAACAGAAAGTATTAGAGAGAGAGAGAGAGAGAGAGAGAGAGAGAGAGAGAGAGAGAGAGAGAGAGAGAGAGAGAGAGAGGGCGGGAGGGAGAAAGGGAGGAAGGGAGGGAGGGAGGGAGGGAGGGAGGAAGGGGGTGACAAGAAATGGCGCGGCTGCTTCCAGAACGACCAAAAATATACTCGGCTTGTCGCTTTCATGACCCGGATGCCTTTTGGGAAAATAAAGCGACATTAGTAAGACTAAGCACAATGTAAAGTTCAGGACTTGGGTAGCCGTGCCAAAATTTATAGCCATGGAACATTTAATAAGTTGCTCTTGGAACCATTTTAACAATTTCGAGTAAAACTTTAATTCAATTCAATTTAAATTAATGCGTTAAATAGACCGAAGCGAGCAACGCACCGTTCCTGAACGGAGCCCAAAGCGAGCAGGCAGCTTTACCAAAATATTTTAAGGTTATCTTATACTTAGATAAACCCGCCTCCTATCTAGCGCGCATATATATATATATATATATATATATATATATTGGAGAAGACGTATTAAGAATTATTTAAAGCTTATCTCTGTTGTTAGCTGTTGTCGTCAGTGGTTCGCAGTTCGGGCAAATTATGTTATTTGTTCTTCGTCATTGTCCTTAAGAGGAAGCTTTAGGTCGGGCCCAACTCCGACTCGGGCTATTAAAATACATGTAAAACGCAAAAATGCTTTTCTGAGATAACCGCTGGACCGATTTGAATGAAATTTGTTGCATTAGAGAGAGAAAGTTAAATTATAGTGACTGTTGGAAGCAGAATTTCGATTTAGGGCATGAAATCTGTTTAAAAAAATTTCAAAAATTTGAAAGTTCGAAAAAAAAATATAGAAGCACGAAGTTTACACAATTATAGCTCTGCATCAAGAATAGATATCGCAGTTCTGTAAACTTCATTTGATGGATGAAGTTACATGAAGTAGCTACATAGTGTGCAAGGGTTCTGCAGAAGCTGTATTTCCATATTACTAATTTTTCGAGGAATATGTGTGACATATCAATTTTGTCCGCTTTCAATATGTACTATCATATGAAATTTACAGAATTGTGATATCATTTTTCATTGCTGAGGTACGTAGTTGTAAAATGATAGTTTCGTTTTCGGAAAACTCGGAATTTTTGCCGATTTTTAATAAAAATTTATTGCCTAATTCAAAAATTCGAAACCAACATTCACTAGATTTTAAGTTTTCTTTTAAATTTAACAAACCGCTTGAAAATTGGTGCAGTGGTTGGCAAGAAAAACGAATTCTTCTATTACACGTATTTAGATAGGAGCACCCAAACTAGAACTTTTTAATGGTGGAAGCGTGGATTTATTTGTGAGTCGGCAATACGCATTAACTTCGCAACAATTTTTTAAAAGTGTTTTCACAGCCTGTAAATAAACGATATAGTACGCTTGCAGAAAAACAACGTAAAAGTAAGCTTCGAATAGCTCGCGGTTCGAAGTGCAGCGCACGAAAAACGTCAGTGAAGAAAATGCAACCGCCCGTAGTTTTCTACAGATGCCGTTTTTATCAACGCTGTCTTCATTCTCTCTTTCATAGTTTCTTTTTTCTTCTCAATTTGTTCCTTTGCTATGCAGGGCGCTTCGTGAACTTAAGATGCTCGTCCGAATTCGCGAGGCGTGCAGTGCCCAGCCGGCTGTTGTGTAACGTCGCCTTCATCTGCATTGCAAAAGACGCGCGCGGGTGGAGAAGTGCAGCGCGCCCCCGCCGCACATCCAGTTTCGCTGGCGCAGAAGGCGCAGGAATGCAATCGCCGCCGACTGTCACGTGAGCCCTGGCGCACTTGACACTCGGCGCGTGGCGTTTCGCCACGTTGAGCGCACTCTGGGAAATGACACGTGCGAAGCTAGCAGCCCGACGGGCAGGGGCGACGATAGACGGCCTCGCGCTGTCGCGAGCTCACCTTCTGCAAAAGCAGGCACGAAAAAAGAAAAGGAAGAAAAAGAAGAAGAAAAGAAAAAAAAAGAGAAAGAAGGAAACGAAATAAGGCGAGAGAAAAAAGAAAACGTGCGAGAAAACAGACAAACAAGCAAACATGCAAACGAGCAAAAAAAAAAGAACAAACGAACGAACAAACAAGCGACTAAAAAAAGTAAACAAGCGGAAAAAGAAACAAATGATCCACAAGGACAAAACCGAACAAAAATGAAATATTGCCTTGTTGCCAATACATGCAAATGGGAGTAGCATAGGGCATAGAGTTTTATACTTATTGGAAGAATCTCAAGGCACAGGGAGCCTTATTAATACGCATGTCTACACCCTGCCAGAGCGTATGTGCGTATGAAGGGCTGCCTAGAGAAGCATTTAGGGGCTTTAAAGCAGCAGCACTCGCCGCGACACCTTGAGACCATTTGCTGAGTCATGCTGAGACGATTTTTCTCTTTGTTTAATTATTTACTTATTTATTTATTTTTAGCACAGGTGAAGGGCTACTAATCATTACGGAACATTATACGTAACTGTGGCTCACAGGCTCCAGTGCGCTTCGCCTCGCTGTGCGCGTCGTCTCATTCACGTGTCTCGCGCTCCCTCCTGTTCTAGGGTGCCTGAAAGCTCTCCTCCTTTGAGATCATGCAGGTACCCTATGCTGCTCTCCTGCTTTGCCCCCTCTCCTGGCACGCTCACAGATTTGAAATGCTAGTCAAAGGTAACTTTTATTTCGCGTGTGTGTGGGTGGGGGGCGGAAGAGGGAGGGTGCGCTAGTTAGATAATGAACCACTGTCAGTCGATCTGTCAATGCATCACTGATATCGATTTGCGCATGCTCTAAAGGAGAGACAGAGAACAAAAGAAAAAATGAAAATGTTAATGTTCGCTGTGGGTCCTTCATTTCTTGCCGGCTCTTACGCCTTGACGTGAAGGCAGCACTTTCCTTTGTTGACTAAATGCGTCGTTTTTATTTATTTTTATTTTTAGCGCGCAAGATCGTTAGCTTTGCGGCGATGTTCTTTCGTGACTGTTAAAAAGCGCTTATGGTCTACTCGCCCTCGTAGAGCGAGAAGAGGCAGTATCTGCACTGTTCATCCGAGACAATAGGATAGTAATGGCGGTAAACGGCCTCTTCGTCGTTTCTCTGGCACTCAACCGCGCGTCCTCTTCAAGTTGTGAGGGAGAAACGCACGTGCCCGACAGTGATTTCGTCATAGACGAGCTCCGTCGTGCCTTTCAGTCCTTTGTCAGCCGTCGCGCTGCGCACATCACGGATTGCCAACCAGGCCGGTCTCACACCTTGCTTCTGTTCTCCAGAGATAAGAACAAAGAGCGCCCATCTAGGCGTTGCTCCGAAAGTGGATGCCAGGGAGAGAAGGGTTCAAAGACCGCACGTGCCTTAGTGCAAGCATTGAAGCTTTGAAGAAAAAACACGTTGTCAGTTGGAAGGGCCAGCTTGTCGCAGCCAGTGAGAGCGGCGCATATTCCGCGCTAGAGTGCACGGTCTGTGTTAGTCTCGAATGAAAACAAGACAACTGTTACGCCTGTACCTGGCAAAAAAAGCTATACTAAAATAACGGCTGGCCGCTAGCAACCGAGTTGAGGCCATTCCAGTCGCAGAAGGCCAACAAAACGCCCGACGACTGCGCCGTTTTTTGGATCAGCACAACGTGGCTCGAAATGTAAGGGTCCGCAAAAGGCAAAGCTAAATGGAGGGAAAACACTCGCCTGTGAAAAAAAAAAAAAGACGACACTTCAAGAGTGCGGAGAAACGAAGCTCACCGTGGTTAGTTAAATTTGGGCAAACGCATCTCTTTCGTCTTGGGCAATCTTCGTGAAGACACCGAATCGATAGTCACCTAATTAGAAAGGTCCGGCTTCTACTAAGCTACAGGCTGCGCATAGCCGCGTCTTTCGCTGCTCATTCCCGAGTGCCAGAGGGACCACATAAAAGACATTCGGTTCGTCGGGCTTCGTACACTATAGCGCTGTCGCCCCCTACAGATAATTTACTTGTGGAGACAAGCGAGAGCTACCCATTTTCTTAATTCTTTTCTACGACTCTGCGTACGCGTTAATTAACGTTCGTTACCGAAAAACAATAGTTCCTCGTAAACAGAAAACACACTCCAGACTTGAAGTACGTACTAAGGGTGCGATTCCGTTCAACGAAACTTTAACGCAGCGAATGCTAGCGTTGTAAGTTTTTTACTGCGCATTTTTTTCTCTGGGCCGTGCAAGACGCTTCTTTTAGACGAAACACAATCCCGCTGTTGTAGAGTGCTTGAATAGCGTATGTTGAGGCCACTCATCAGTCACTACAAGCCTAAGATCAGATATCATGTTCCTTTTTGCAGACTTAGCATCTAAGAAGTTTTCACAGATTACTCGGTTTATACGTACCGGATAATATCGTCTGATTTTATTTCTTCGGTTAATTAGCTCTTACAACGCTCCTCTTCTGATATGTTATGCTCTACTTTTGTCGACGACGACGACGACGCAGCGGAAAAGAAGATAGCTTATTGGAATTACATTAAAATTTAAAAAATCAGGGGGCTCGCAAATTCGACATGATCGAGCATAAAGAACCCCGTGCAACGATGCGTTTGACGAAGATGTATATGTTTTTGTCACTGTTGCGTCATTTTATACATTATTGAATGCTAAAAGATGGTAAGATACGCCTCTGCAGCTGAGGCTGTTCCTATTTCACAGAACAGGCGCACATTCCTTCGAGGCGCCGTCGTTATCGACTGCTGAAGCTGCCATTAGACTACGCGCAAGCTAGTGGCTGTTGATGCTTGCGAAGCTATACTTCTAAATAGGTGTATAATGCATGAGAAGTGTTAAAAGAATGTATTCGGAAAAATCCGTCAAGGCAGCACCGCCGTTGTGCGCAGCAAAGGCTGCACTTGTCAGTGGTGATATGTCTTTGGGGTACAGACGGATAGAGAGCGCAACAAACACTTGATGAGATCCGCTTGTGCAGTCTGCCAGCAGTCCATGGCGAAGCACGTGTGCGGAAAGAAATTCTGGCTGCTTCAGTAAAGGAGCAGAGGAATAGGCAGCTTCACTTAGATACACAAGCTGGCGACACTTCACGTAGCAGAGGCTTATAGGTCGCTAACCTCGCATTCACTATCGGATACTAACTCACGCAAGAGCTAACGGATGCTTTAGCGATTGCAGACAACGGTGGCACGTCTGCCAGAGCTCGTTCTCGCGAGAGCAAGGCAAATGGAAAAGCGGATTTTTCCACAAGCGCATTCTAGTGCGAGCTGTTGAATATTCCTGGTATACTTTAGGATTCCAGGGAGACTCTTTGCACTGTCAATGCACTTGCTTCGTACATTCGTAGTAATAGTCGCGTTTAGTTACGGATATAGATAGATATTTTAGATAGATATTTATTTCTCTCAAAACAAAGTACAGAAATGAGAGAGGACGGAAGGGAAAAAGCTGCCGAATGCAGCTTGAGGACCCCCTACGCCCTACAGAGCAGCAGTGAGGTGAGAAACAAAGGCAATACGACAGGTTGCAAAGTATACACAAACAGAATTCAAAATCACAATACTCGTAATCTATTGCATAACTGCAATTTTTACACGGAATCTATTACATTGTTATGAGTTTACACAATTAACGCATTTACACAATTTCTTCGTCAATTCCCATTACACAATTTTAACGCCGAAAAATACAGATAAATATAATTCATTCAATACAGTTACAATACATACAATACATACATACAATACAGTCACATAGGTGAGCTATTCGCTCGAAAGCCCGAAAAGATTGATCAATTCTATGAAGGTTTGTATAGAAAGCAACCTAAGGGAAAAACGATTTTCTTCGAGAACATTTAGATACCTAGGCAGATTGTACGATAAAGATTGTGTGCGGTATTTGGTGCGACTTAACGGTAGGGACCATGACATAGAATGACGTACATCATATGTAGGTTCATGACGTACAAGCTGAAACATTGTTAGCATAAGGTTGTTGTTAGTTGCTACAGCAGTTTTGTAAATGAAAAGAAGTTTGAACACATACAAGGTAGTATGTAATATCGCTTTATTTTTACGTTTACTGTTTATCAAGATACTAGACCCTGTTAGCCTCTTGTGCACTTTTCTGAGACGTGCTCAATGACAAAACCATGTGGTAGGTTCGGACGGCCGAACTTAGTGGTTGCAATTTATGCTTGGCTAAAGTGTTCTCATAGTCTTGAGTCTCTCTTTGTATACGTTATGCCCGCTCGCCTGAACAACAAGTGTCTTAACAACCCCACAATATGGTTTTCTCACGCCTTTTCTTTTTGCATCTTCATGATTTTGTTAGGCTGTGCAGTTAAGTATATGTGGCGACAGCCGACAAAAAGCCTCCATTGTTTGACAGGGCATAGCGTTCTCTATAGCCTGACAACTAAATGAGCTTCGGAACTTTTTTCTTCTTTCCTTTGTTTTATTTGTTTGCACTTTCGTTATTATTTTGTCTGTTTATTATGTTTACTGTTGAGGTAATTTATTCGTGTGAATATTTTTTTTAACGTTGAAGCAGCATTCAACGGGGTTTTGCACTTCATACATTCACAGTGGTCTATTTGAGCATTGCGATGGTGAAAGCCTCCGCATTTTGATTACCTCCGTCGCTTACCTTAATCTAAGCAAACGGCCATCTTCTTGCGTTCAATGCGGGTTGGAATACAGTCGCTGCATGCGGAAGTTGAACCCGCGAGCTCACGTTCAGTGGCGGGATGTCGCGATTATGTTGGCTGCATTGGTTGCGTTGAAACAGTGAAAATAACGACGTTGTACGTCTATATGGAATGAGAAGAAGAACAAGAACATACGTTGTGCTCAGAAATAAAGGCCGGTCCTCATCATTCCCGGATGAGAATGCCTGGTCGAAACACGCAGTTTTGCCAGGGCTACTGCTTTGAAAGGTACTGCTAAGAAACTAGCGGCCGCAGACGCACTTACAAGAGAGGCAATGAAGTCAGCGCTAAAGGGAGGCTAAATGGGGTGATAGAGAAGGGGGAAGGGGGAAGAGCCTGGGGCAGTAACATTACACTTAATCAGCCTGTAGGGCACGGGCTGAGAAGGAGCAGAACGAAGCCAACGAGATGTGGCCTCGCTGCCAAAAGCTCCGATCGCAGCAAAGCAGAGGCTCGTAAGAATTTGCTAGCAGAAATTCCAGGCGGGTTGTTTCGTTTACCTCTTCTACTCTCTTCTACTCTCCGGCTTCCAGTGGTCGGACCATCACGCTTCGGTGTTCCCACTTCGTCTTTGGCCCTCGTTTGCGTCGATTCGGACGAGGGAAGATGCTCCCTGAAAGGTCGCTGGGAGCTGCCTGATAGTGCAGTGGCCTGTACAATCGCTGGCCAGCGCTTTTGTTGAGACGGAATTGAGCGGAAATTTGAAGGAGAAAAAGAGAGTCAATAGCAGGAAATCTTAATGAAATAGAATGAAATAAAACGAAGACACATGCAAACGCACGCACGCACTCACGCATGCTCTAATGGCGACAGTAGGATAATTGTTCTATAATTAAATATCAGTAGGTAAATGAAGTAGTGCCAATAGAGCCACAAGGGAAAAAAAAATATATATTAATTTTTATTATTTACAATACTGCTACACTCATGTGAGAGCGTGGCAGTTGGGCGATACATGAATATCAGTATCCATGAATATCAGTACGCACCTAAGCAGAGCAGTTAATTAAAGAAATATAGGAGAATAAAAAGAAAACAGTTGCCCAAGGATGGCAATATACGAAGGAAGCTGAGTTTAGGACTAAAAATGCATGTTTTCACATGACAGTTAATTAACATGATACTAGCAGGGAAGAATATGTAAGTTTGAGGTTTGAGGTTTATTTATTGATTTCTTTCTGTACATCAACAGAAATCGAAGCAAAAGCAAAAGGCTATACAGCCTGACACAGGCTTTTGCTCCGAGATACAGTTCAGCAAGCAGGCATAAGCAGGCATAAGATAATCACCGAACAATCTAAATTGTCTCTAGTCATAAAAAAACAACAAAAAAAACAAATATCACAGAGTAAAGAAAACAAGCAGATCGACATACATATATTGTGACAAGCAGCAAAAAAAAAAAAAAAACAATGTGTGCTAAGAAGTAACCAGTTATACATGAAATTGGAGCGAATTGAAAGATAACACTTAACGCGTGAAAAAGAAAAAAAAATCTAGGCAAGCAATTAGCAGGAAAATGGCAGTTACAACTATCATCTTAGGACCAGAAGTAATACAGTAAGGAAAACGTATTTTGGGAACAGAGCACAGACATAACACATACGGCAAGCAACAAACACATGTACACATAACGGCAAGCAACAAAAAGAAAGGAAAAAGAAGAACGGGACGTCGAAAGCAACACAATGCAAAATTTGTGATGATGATTCATGCGATGATAAATGATTTTATTTACGCACTGAAGCTTCTACTTGTGAAGTAAATTCGGACAACGATTCGATGACGGTTATAGCAGGATAAAGTCGGTTCCATTCAGCTACTGCAAGGGGGAAGAATGAATACTTAAACGTGTCGTTGTTGCATGTGTATTCTGTTAAAGTGTACGTATGTTTATTACGTGTTTTTCGAGCCTCGTAAAATGAAATGTACCTGGGCACATCTATCTTACAGTTATTTTTCAGAAGCTGAAACAAGAATTTGAAGCGAGCGTGTTTTGCTCTGGTAGATAGCGTTTGCAATCCAGACTGCGTTAGAAGATTAGTTGGTGAGTCAGTGCGTTTATATGAAAGTATGCAGATGACTAGGTCCGTTTTATCGGACAACGAATGTTCCTGTTAGTATTCGGAATCTCACCATTAGGAGGGCTTTCTCGTGCTCTATATTTTTTATCAGCCGAATAGCCTAAAAAATAAAACTGGGCTTGTGCTAACCTGGAAAGCTGTATTGAGAGCCTTAACAAAACTTTCGAGGCTCCCGTTAACACAATCAAGCGTGTTTGAGTTATCCTCTTATAACGCGATAGCGTTAATGGCCCCGTGTCAGAGAAAATCCGCTGTCGGACGTCGCTTCAGCAAAAATAATTTAGAACGGAATTCTGAACCACACATACCCAGCCACTCTTCTAAAGCCCAAGTTGCTCATGCCTTGTCTTTCATTCTTTACAAAGTTATTCCTCTGAATTTTGAGAACGGCAGCCCGCGAACCAAATCTAACAATAATAAAAGAAACTGCCGACCACGCGTATATTTTATCTTAGCGCTTCTCAGACTGAAATATGAAAAGTGCGAAACAATAACCGGAGATCGACCAGCGCAAGAGGCCGCGTTTCAACGAGAAAAGTTGCCTTCATGCATAGCGTGAAGTAAACGCTACGGTAAACGTTACGGTTACATAAGGTGCAGTTGCCGGGAAGCATCAAAAGCAGTCGGGCTCTTTGAATGCTATCGCATTCCCCTGTTAGAGGCGAAGCTTAAGCGTCCTACAAAGTTTTCTTACAACTCTCTCCTCTATCTATGCACTGTCACCATGTTAAGCGAGATAAGCTGCGCCTTCCTCGCACTAAAATTGGAAACATCAGTGTCGCTTACTTGTAGATATATGATTACTACTGCTGTAATGGTATGGGAAAGTGCTATGAAACAGCGTCCAAGCGGCGATGCGTGAAATACCGGTTGATGTGTTTCTTTATGGCGTTTTTTTTTAGTTTCTTTCTTGAGCAAGAGCATATCAATTTTCTACGCAGCGTTTAAGAGTCGCTTTGTGCAAATGTTCCGGAACATGTCGTTATGGCGTGCTCGCATTCACTTTGCAGTACTGACGTCCGACTTGGAATTCTTTCGTGGCGCTCGCGTTATGTGGATGAAGTCCCACTTTATTCAAATTCTGTTTGGCAAATGAAGTCGTGAGATGCCGAGGCTAGGACCTCTCATGAGCACTGTCATGAAAATGGGCCATCAACCGGCAAAGGCGGTGCCGCTCTCTACTTTTCATTTAGAAGCATTCTTAGCTTTTACTTGCTGCGTTATTGCAAACTCGGGTCGCTATGTGAACGCGCTTAACTCTGGCGCGTTAGTGGCTAACGTGCGTTTCATGGCATGTGATGTTTGGCCCAAGTTCATAGCTTGTTTCTTTGCAAACCTGATATCAATTCTTCGTAACGGCATCGCTGTAGTAGTGGTTGGGCTTTCAATTGAAAAGCGAGCAGCCTGAAGCTTTTATTGTTTCAATCTGAGAAAACCCAATGTTTATAGAATCTGGCTTTTCTGCCTGTGCCACTAGATGAACCTTGATTGCACACAGTTTAAGGAGTTCCGAGGTCCTGTCGCTTACTGTCCTAACACGAATGTACTGATTTCTGCGCATTACTAGAATGAGAATGAAAGAGACGATTCACGTCCGACCATTGTCTCGGCATAATGTGTTGTCTAAAAACCGCCAAATATATATATATATATATATATATATATATATATATATATATATATATATATATATGATTGAGAGAGATAGAAAGTCTATGTGCTGTTGTGCCACGCATCTGGAGCTTCCCGCATTTCTGCGAGGTGCTCCGTCCTATACAAAATATGGGGCGAAGGACCTACCCAACGCCCAGCGATAAAGATTCGAAGGTACTTTTCTCTGTGAAATGGCGAAGGAGTGTCAATCTTCAGGGGCTTATCGTTTTCAACGAGAAGCAATGCGACGCGGGTAACGTCACCACCTTTTCCGGCTTGTTCTGTACTATGATGGAGCGACAAGCCTGCGTCTGCAACGGCATTAAAAATAGGCAGGCCCATTGTTAGTGATGAGAGAGAGAGAGAGAGAGAGAGAGAGAGAGAGAGTGAGAGAGAGAGAGAGAGAGAGAGAGAGAGAGAGAGAGAGAGAGAGAGAGAGAGAGAGAGAGAGAGAGAGAGAGTTAAAAGATCTTTATTGAAAGTCTCTGCTGATTTGGAAAGTGAAACTGACGTCCTGGGAGGCTAGTCTCTTCAAACTGCCCTTTCGTCAGACGCAGGCCAAGCCTTGAACTGTAGCGGTGTCCTCCGCCAGCCGGACAGCCAGAGCTGGTCTTCTGGTCACGTGCTGAGCTGTATATCTTCAAACATGTTGAGTGGTTTTTATTTTAGCATTGTGGTTTGTGCTGTAGCTGATATTGCTTCTAGCAAATAGTCATGTCCATATATTGTGATGAAGTTCTGCACGTGGTGTATCGCATGCTTTACAGTGTGATGAGCATCCTTCTGAGGGTATTCGGTGCAGGAATAGTGGTGTAGCGAAGGTGCTTGTTTGTAGAAGTCTCCATGCAGCTGCTTAAAGTTTGTTTAATGATTTGTCAGGAGGGGTGTATTTATATCGAGCATTTCGATGGTGTTGGAGGATTTCTCCGTAAGTAGTCATTCGCTGTCACATTTGTTCGTATTGGGAAACTCTTCTTTCTTGATCAGGTTCTGGTTCTTGGGGGCAGAGACAGTCGCCACGAGTCGACGTGGTTGGTCTTGTGGGCTCCGAAGGCTATTTCGCCGCTATTACTAGGTATATTTTCTGCTATAAATGCTATTTCCCTGCTGCTTCTTGCAGATAGTCTATAAAGTCTCGTTCGTTTCTTCGTGTACCCCAAGTCTCCCGTCTCTTCGTTCCCCCAAGTTCCAAGAGTGCACACATCCTCAGATGATTGTTTATTCACGTTTATAGACAAACGTGCTCGTCTAGTCCAGTTACTTTCAAGAAGGCTGTGTGTTTTGTAGTTCTTGTCTTGCTAGTCCAAGAACGTCTAACATGTAAACAAGCAGGTCACCAACCAGGTCAACAACCAGGCAATTTTTGCATGATCGACATCGTGAACGGTCAGCTTTGCATAACGTCCCAGGATTTGTCAACTACATATCGGGGAGCTCTTATTACTCACCAAGTGAGTTTACGACAACTCCGACTATATTTCTTCCCTCGCTCTTACGTGAGCAGACTTGACTGCATAAACGGGGGGAAATTCATGCTGAAATCAACTACTTGCTGAAATAATTAATTGCAAGTTGACATCCCCACTTCGGTAAAGTTGACACCCTCACGTCGGTAAAGCTGACATCCTCACATCCTCACTTCGGCATTGCTGTAATCAAGCTATACGGTACTAACCTTGAAACGGAAAATTGTTATCCACCCGATCGTAGCACGAAGGTACACAAAGGCGAGCCGTATAGATTTTTCTTCAAATACCAGGCTTTATCTTTAGGTTTCCTTTGAAGCTTCATGCCATCAATATGTGGATAGAAATTTTTTCCACTTTCGCGACATTTCCTTCATCTTGCAGGTTTCTGCAGAATTCATTCGCCATATCTGTTCATTGTTTTCGGACTTCGAGAGGTCTATTAGCTCGTCTGCGCCCTGCGATTGGCTAGCTTCCTGGTTAGCTCAGATGGTATAGCGATCGCTCAGAAAAGTCATTAGTTCCGGTTTCGATCACTCGACGAGGGCGATCTCTTCTTCCACTGCGAAGCTTTGTTTTTGAGACACTCCTGTGCGTTTTCGTTGCGGCTTTAACGGATGGCTGAGGATTTTCGGGTTTAAGATTCCTTGTTTGCCGCGCTGTCTTCATTTCACTATGGACAATTTTCCCTTCCGTGTGCGCGTTTATGCCGAATTTATTGGGCACGATATATATATATATATATATTATATACTATAATCATCATCATCAGCGTGTTTTATGTCCACTGCAGGACGAAGGCCTCTCCCTGCGTGCGATCTCCAATTACCCCTGTCCTGCGCCAATCAATTCATATACCGCTACCGAAAATGGAGCTCCCATAGAGCTGCTCCTCCAGCTTACGCTGTCACTGCTTCTGTGCCGCCCAGGCCTGTGACCTATTGAGTCTCGTGTTACCATGCAGAGCATGAGGGTCACCAAAAAACATTGTTCCATAGGAATTTCTTAAGCTCATTTAACGCTGCAAACGCGGTGTAGAAAGACGCAGTTACCAAAATGAAACGCGAGGCACTTGATTGCGTTGTTTTTCTAAAAACTACCATTTTTTTCACATATCCCTACTTGAGTTCGCTCTGTTATAAACAGATTTTTGCTTACGCTGCAAGACACCATAGGATAATCCTGCTTATCTGGCTTTAATTGTTCCTTTCTCCAAGGCCGTATGTAATTATGCTTATACCACTCGCAGTTTGAAAGCAAACAAAAGGTGCTTTGATAAACGCCATGGCCGGCGTCCTTCCTTATAATGCGAGCCCACGTGGGCAACGTAGCGGCGACAAAAAGTAGAAGGTAAGGAAATGCGGGAATAATCTGGAAGGATTTAACTTCCCGAGAGGTGCCGGCTTGTGCAAGCCATAAGTGAAGTCCCCTTTAATTGAATGGCGCGTACTCGCTCTTCTGGGGGATAATCCGCACTGGTGTGCGAAGACGTTTGTTGAGTGAACCTTCTACAATGAAGCGCCGTGCGCGTTTTGTTACTTCGGTGAACAACACCTACGCACGTGCGTACGTACAAGCGTACGTAGGAAACGTGTCGTAAGTATGGTTTTGGGGGGAGGAAGTGTTTAACTGAAGACAACTGCGACGTCTGTTGCAGTAGTGCTGGGTGGTGCGCTTGCTACAGTAGCACTCTCACGAGTTACAGGCAGAAATAGGCGATCAGTCTTCCGCAGGGCCCACGAGAAACGATGTGACTGCTCACGGCAATGAAATCGTGTATCTAGTTGAGAGAGCGCGTTCGGAAAAACGTTCTGCCTGAAAGTAACATGACTGATCTCTCAAAAAAAAAAAAAATTAACATAGGACGAAAAATAAAGAAAGAAAAGCAAGTGAAAACAACAACTGTCAAGAAAGAAAAACAAGAAAAAAAAAACCGGACAAATTCAGCTCCACTATTGAAAGGACACGCTTGCGGAGGGAATGTTAACCGGTTCAATGCCTGTGGTCTATATGTAAAAAAATACTTGCGTTTAAAAATACTAATTGGAGGTCGCTGTGAATTGGCTTATAGATCTTGGAACGTATTCGCCCAACTGTTTTTTAATATGTGAGCACTTCATCACTGACCATTGTTCGGGCGCCGGCCATGTAAAGGCAAACTGATACTCTTCAACGAAATCTCACTTTGGCTGAATTGAAGTAGTGTGCAATATGCTCAAGCAATCTTGCCAACGCTGCAGTGCTGGGAGTTGTTACTTTGCTTATTAACAGCCTTTAAATAGCTCCTTGGCAGACGACGCGCGCACTTGGCGGTTCGCGGATGAGACGCATATCACGGCATGTTGCTTTTGAGATCTTCACCATGCCGCCGGTGCTACCCGATCTCGGAGGCCACTCCGAGGAGACGTTCAGGTTCTGAACGTTCGAGGTTCTGCATAATTTCCGGCGAGTGGTAGTAGCGGTGTTTTCTAGAAGGCGATGTCTTTATTGGCAAGTTACCGCCACTTTTCCTCATTGGTTATGTATGTTTCTAGCCTCCATAGGCTTTATCGCGAGCCAATTCTGAACATTGTGCAGCCTAAAAATGTGACAAAACTTGATGGTGACGATAATAATGATTATTATGGGGATGATTGATCATACGATCTGTTTTGATAGCCATATGACGATGATAGTGATATCTCATACCAAACGCCCAGGAAAACACTGCCTTTCGTCGACGCCAAGGAGAGGTTCATTCGCTTTCCTTTTTTGTTTTCGTGTGGGTATTACAAACTGATATTTTTGCGAGGTTTACGTGACTCATCCAATGGTATCTCAAGCGTACAATATTGTACGGATGTTTATCTGTATCTACACTATCTTAAAACAGCTCCTTACGTGATCCAAAATTTCACTGCGGTTAGGCCTTTAAGGCGGTGATCGGCTGGATGAGAAGACGATCATTGTGGAGATTGTCGACAAGAAATCACAGTTACGTAAGAGAATTTAATGCGGCCCCAGATCTCAATAATGACCATGAACATATTGTTTTAGGTAATTTACGTAAAATTGACTGCTTACGTTGCAGACGGAAACATTCGTTTGAATTACCGTCTTTGGGCATCGAGCACTACAAAAGCAACAGCACATGAAACGACTTTATTGCGTACATCCCCAGAGTGCTATGCAGTTTATACGGCTATTGGTACCAAGCGTAAAGCGCAAGAAGAAAGTACGGTAACAGACGTCCCTCTGCTCCCATGTCGCACTGCGGACAGAAGCCTGTCGCAAGCGTAATGCCTCTCTCCCGTTTTTCTCTCCCCTGGATGCGTTCGGGCCGTGGAGAAGGTAATAAAAGCGTGCCGTCTGCAGACAGGTCTACCATTGGGTTGTCGGGAACGTCGTTTCGTTTTCGTCTGGCTTCGTTGAAATCGGCAGTGTGACCTTGGAGGAATACAGAGATTGCCTTCAGGGATGACCATGTAACGCATAATGGTAATCTGACACCGAATATACAATATTGTATATACAAAAAAAAGCACTTGAGCTTTTTATGCTTCCTGAATTCTCGCGTATTTCTAAGTCTTTGAATAAAAAGTTTGGCGTAATCAGCGGAACCTCCACTAGCTATACAACACATATAGACAGCGAACAGCTGCCATTATCGCTTAACTTCTTTCACGTCGTTATTCAGGGTTTACTACTTTCTGGTGCACCGTGGCGTGGTGCTGCGAGGGATGTTGCTTGTGCACTTCTTCCCATTCATCGATCTCAGAGTTTTCCTCCATCCTGATTTTGAAGCTGTAGAAAACGAAGTACTCTAAAACCCCGATCACCTAGTCACGTTAGCCGACTTTGGTGTTGCTAGCGGCCTGGTGCGCGTGGTTTAGTAGCTGCTTACCTACGCTCCCAATCTCCCTCTTCGCTCACCAGCTATAGTCGGTCCTGCGTTTTCTCAATAAACGAATTAATTCATTTATCCGTTAATTCATTTTCAATTAATTTATCTGAGGCCATCGCGCGAGTCGCGAGGGGTTTTGAGGCACGCGAAGGAGGGCTCAGAAAACGCACTGAATCTGTAGCGAGGGCACCTAACCTAACCTAACCTAACCATGCTTGCCATACGAAGCCTAACCTAAAGTAACTTGACCTAACAGCTACCGACCTCCAAATCTAGCTTAACATAACCAAACCCTAGCTAAACTAGCCTGAACTAACTATGCGATACCGAATCATACCTAACCTAACTAACCTGACATATCCACTGCCATATCAAACCGAAACTTACCTAATGCGACCTGAGCTTTAAATACGAAATCGCACCTAATCTATCCTAACCTAACCAAAGCCCATCTTTGCCGACCTATAACTTAACCTATCATGCCATAACCAAGCCTAAACGTTTGTTGTCAGTCCGTCATTTTGGAACGGTGCACGCACTGCACAGGTAGACAGAGGGATAGGCTTACTTGAAAAGCTATAGGAGATTATATACCATATATATATATATATATATATATATATATATATTGCGAAATAGATTCTTCCTTCACTAAGTAGTTTAATGGGTTGAATGCAAAATGCCATTGTATTTAAATCTACGTTAATTCAAAAGAGGGCGACACGGTCAGAACTCTTCAGAAGGCCTGCAGAGCTTGTTTCCTACATAACCAAGGCGCGATAAAACCGCATCACTGCGGTTACTACAAGCCCAATTCACCATGCACCGATCGCACCAGTAAAAAAAAAAAAATCCGTTGCTTAGCTCGAGGTCACTGATTCGGTTTAGGCCACGGAAGCCGCATTCCGAAAGGCAAAAAACGCTCGTTCACAAAGATTCAGGCGCAGGTTGAAGAAGGCCAGGACGTCAAAATTACTCCGGAGTAACCCGCTACGGCGTGCCTCATAATCAGATCGTGCTATGTAAAACCGCGTAAAACCAGGATTTAATGTTTAATTCAGAATAGTATGTCTTAGGATCCTGTCGAACACAATTGGCTAGACGCGATTAATGAATTACCACAGAATAGAGAAGGAGACTGGTACATGTGCCAGGCCGCATAATGAAAACCGCAAGAAAGGAGATTGCAGCGTATAGGAAAATGCCCCCTGGGTGTGTCGATCTTTTCTATTTTTGTTTTTATGCCGCGTGCGATATATGCCTCTGCATGGTGCATAAAGCCGTTCTCCGACACCAGGCAAGAGAAAATTAATGAAGCTGGCCGCAGGACATATTTTAAGAGCAGGCCGGCCAGGGGACCAATTTCCGGCTTGTAAAGGAATACGGTGACGTATACGGGAGCCGGAATTAATGATGGATAGGTTGGGATGCACCGTTAACGCAACTACGTTCGTTACTGTGATAAAGAATCTCGTTTGGCGGAGTATCGATGATGAGTGCGCTGTGTGGAAAACAACAAAATTGGAAATGCTTCCCGGATATCCAAACATTGCGAACAACCTCCATATGGGATATCAGCGTCGGAGATTGGCTGCGTATGTGAAGAAAGGAAAATGGAAAAGTTTGTGCAGCTTGGTGGAGGATGAATTAAAAAAAAAAGGGGGGGGGGGGGAGGGGAGGGCAGGGATGTCGCCGAAGCATTTTTCCGTTCTTGTTTATTGTGTGAACTTTTGTGGCTATACACGATTGATGAAATTGTGCAATGCTGTGAATGCGTTCTCAAGGGTGAGTACTTGAGGGGGTGAATTAACAAGGCTGTTTTCTCGTTATAGAAGCATTTCTGATTGTCCGCTACGCATGTAAAAAACAAGTAAATATTCTTAAGTTTATTAGAAAGTTCCGAGTACAGTTATATGACTCTTATGAACGGATTACAGGCACGTTTTTCTTACTTCTTGTAGTCCACGTACACTCCATGGACGGACCACATAATGCCTCTGTAAACAAGCTCATAGGTCCATCGATTGCTGATAGACATTGCGTGACTCATAGGCTTGGAATCGGCTGTTGTCTCAATCGCCTCTACGCGTTGCGCAGGGCCAAAAAGAGAAACAAACGCACGTGGTATGTATAATTTTCTTATTTTCTTATTTTCTGCTTCTCATTTTCTTATTAAATTATTATTATATCACATTATTATGGCTTTCGCTTCAATAATTTCACACGCGCATTTATCTTCATGGTAGCGGACTATCCGGCATTTTGACAACAGCTGTGAGCAACCACGGTCCTATTGGGTCTGCATGACCGTATAGTTGTAAGAAGACCGTGTTGCTAGCATACTAAAATCCCATGCCACAACAGACTCGTTTATTGCGTGCTGCTCGGTCTCTAGCTGGCTGCAAATTTCGCAATTATTACCATCGAGTAGCATGCTCCATCTTAGAGATACTGCTGTGACTGGTAGGAGCGCCTATACGACTCGTCTTCAAATGTTTGTTCAAATCGCAGGTATGCACATGCCTCAGTTGTCACACGCGAAGCGTTTGGCATAATATTGACGCCTCGCGCACTGCCCATGTACTTATCACGCTGCAGCGAACTACGGCCTTTCCACTGCTGCACTTTGTTCCGCGAGCTTCAGTTTCAGTGTACGGGGGCGTAAGCATAATAAGGAACCGTGCAGCATTTGCCCTGATCACAACTTCGGCACGTTGTCGGACGAGGTCGTCCGAACGAGCAGGCTTGTAAAAGACATTCATTTACGTGGTCCCACTTTTAATTGACCGTCCGGCCTACTTCGCAGTGGGACACTGCGTAAAGGCAGCGAATAACTTGTCGCATTGATTTTGAAAGCGCGCATTCCCTGCCATCTGCTCATCTACTGATGCCAGCGCTGGATTGCTAAGGTACTAAGGTGTGAATCTATACTGGACCCGAGGGCTGCCTGTGTGGTGAACGTAATGAGTTTCGCATCCATTTAAAAGCCTGAACTAGGGACAAGTTGAAGGGCATGTTCTCCCACGTGATTTCATCGAGTGCAGTCAATCTAGCTCGGTCAGTTAAGTCCAGTCTACCCTAAACCTCGCTCATTTGCGCATTCGACCCTGGAAGCGCCTAAACTGTGCCAAGAATATAGGCAAATGGTATACTTCGCAGTAGTTTGCAGCAGTAGACTGTCCTGGGGTGGCTTGCACGAACATTTAATAAGGCAAATAATAACAATTTTAAGAGCGCGTTCTTGTGCGCACTAGACGTTATCTATGGATCATTTAAGAACGCGTCCTTAAATTCGATATTATTTTAGTTATTAAATGTTCGTGCAAGCCGCCCCTGGTTCGTATATGATGGCAGGAAACTGTTGATTTTTTTTTCAGAATATTTGTATGACAACTATACGGTCGATTTACTTTATTGTTAACCGTGGTTGCCTGAAGAACCTTGGACCTGTGAGCGTGTTACAAGTCTATTGGTATTCCGGAGTACTCGCATCGTTTCATGTCCTCAAACTTGCTGTCATCAGAAACAAGCGACCATCTCGTATACATAGCGAGTCACTCCGTTCGCCCGTCGAGGCCTGGAGACAGCGGAGTTCCTTGAGGACGCATTTACCCATAATACTTCTGTATAAATTCGCTTTCGCAGAGAGAGAGAGAGAGAGAGAAGGGGAGGAAAGACAGGGAGATTAGCCAGGGTATGTGCCGGCTGACTACACTGTACTGGGGAAAGGATAAACGGAATAGGTGGTGAAAGAATAAAAAAAGATGTCTGACAGGCTCTGTGTAACCTGAATTTGATGGCGTGGATAAGAAGCACCCTTACAAAGCAGATGATGTAAAATTTTTGTTATTAATTTTTCTCGAACCTTTTCTGTTCAGTACAACACAACAAAAAAAAACGAAAAAAAACGTTAGGAAGCGTGAAAATAGAAAGGGGTACTGTAAGAAACTGTAAGTCAGACAACAATGTAGATGACTTGTATCATTTTGTAAGAAAATTTTACATGCGCGATTTCGTTTTCTTCCATTTCTTAAGCAAGAGTCCAACCTCTAACGGGGCATGCATCCGTCGGAAGTTGTTATTCTCGTAAAATTCTTTCTTCATAGGGAAATTCATAACCGTCACCTTCAGGCGCCCTACGGTGGCAGATGCTAGGCCATTGAGAAAACCATTATTCATTTTTCTGACACCAATGTGATTTTGATGATCCATATAGAAAAGACAAACTAAGCGAGCAAGCGCCTAAAATTTTTGACACATTCGGTATGCGCCGCTGTTTCTGAGCACGTCATCACCATCTCTCAGCGTGTTGAGACTGTCAAGAGAAATATTAAAGTCACATCGACGTGGCTCAATCCCTCACGTTGCCGCGAGAGAGTTAAAGAGATGCGCCTTCATTTTGGATGGCGAGTTTGAGATTCTCCATTTTGAGAGCACTCAAAACTCGCTCAGTCGTCGCTTCAACCTCCACACGAGCACAAACGGCGCGAAGAGTGCCACAAAAATGGCATTATGGTCTGACGTGTGAATTCACAGAAAAACGTTTTTTTTTAACAATTTCAGACGCTTCCATGGGAATCGGTGAATACATGCAGACTTTTCTAACATTCTTGTTCGTTCATTGAAACCACGCAGAAGTATAATTTTACTTAAAAAATATCTAACATGCAGGACCGATTACAGAGTGTGTAGCGCGCTTACGTCAGCTCCTGCAATGCTGTCCTCTTTGTGTGGCAAGCAAGAGATGCGAGTTCCAAGGCTAGTGGCTTGAAGTGGGCATCCTTGCGAAATAAGCCGTCTGTACAGGAGGAACACCGAGAATCTGTCGCAGTGCTCACAAATAGGATGGCCACGTACACAGCTACCGTTGGTGTTCCATGTTGCTTGCCTACGAGCAAGTAGGCAATACGCTTGCAGCATCCGCATTCATGGAGTGGTATTTCAGATCACATGATAGCGTCGGCCAGCTGCTTGCCCGACGATGACTTCAGACGTCTCACGTTCTCTCTCTCTCTCTTTCTCGTGGTGGACGAGACACATTGATATAGGCGCCTTCGGTATACTTTCGAGAGAACTGTCTCCATGGTTGCCAGGTCCATTCCAGTTGCGAAGTTGTGTGAATCGTACGACGTCGAGCACGTCAGGTGGACACGCACAAGAGGGCTCCGGATAAGTTCTTTTTTTCTCTTCAGCAGTTTTGACGCTCGGTGCTGTCTTCGGAGACATGTGCTTAGCGAGAGAGAAACCGCTCGACCATCTTCGAGCTCGGAATGGTTTCGAGGCCCTTTAAGAGGCCACGATCCATGACGTAAGGTTTCCAATTAGCTCTGTAAGAACTGCTCAAGCTAGGCCCAAGCTTAAACTTGCTTCCCCGTTCGCTGCGCCGTCCTTTCGCTGTGACATGCAAGGCACGACTTGCGAGTTTCTCCTAAGCAAGCGGCATAACGGAACCGGTTCCCGGTATTGGGTCGCTTCCCTTTCCGTCGGTGGAGGCAAAGCCAGGCATTGGGGATTCACAGCGAGAACCTTTCACTTGGTAAGGCTAATTAAGTTAGACCTTGCATGCGTAGCCGCTATCACACGATGAGGGTTAATGATATATCCAAAATCCATAAGTTATACGCAACCGTATTCAGGCAGCCGAGTAAGGATAACTGTATACGACCGCATAAAATCAGCATAAAATTCACGGAGTGTCCAAATTATGTGTGTCCGTGTGCGTGCGTGTGCGTGCGTGTGTGTGCGTGTGTGTGTGTGACAGAAGGAGAGAGAGAGAGAGAGAGAGAGAGAGAGAGAGAGAGAGAGAGAGAGAGAGAGAGAAAAGAAAAGTTGTCGCTTGGTTTCGGATTGCAAAGCGGAAATCTTTTTATGGTACTTTTCTTTTAACTAGGTGTGAAGTTACGCTCGTCAAAATGATCGCTCTACCTGTCTACATTCCAGAACAGCGCGAGTTGACACTGGTAATTTGCATAATAGTGAACTTTGGGCGTTTTTGTGTAAACGCGTTTATAGAAAGGTGTGGGCGAGTGGGTGCAGGTGATCGATCGATCATGCCTGTACGCTAATGAAGCCTGTACCGGTTGCTGAAAGGCACGGCAAACACGGAGGGTAATGTAGGACGTGGTGCAGATCTGACGCGGGCAATAAAGACAGTACAAGCGCTAACTTGTTAATACGGTCTCTTCTGCGTTGTTCCGTTTTCTTACTTTTCCTTAGCCCTGCGCCGACCGGCGAGAAAACGCGTTTCGCTGAGCAGAACATTGCCGATCACGCGAAGAGGGGAGTAATTTCTGGAAAGGGCCATAAAAAAAACGAGAAAAATGAACAGTGAGCTATTACGTGCGCAAGGCGAGAGGAGCCCAGCATGCTTCTCGGCAGTGTGGTGTTGCGCGTGTCTTCAATATTTCACAGGACACGCGGGTGTGGGCGTGGTTCTAGCGGCAGCGCTGTGACGCCTACATACACAGAACATGAATCATGTAACCGCCGCCGGCTCATCATCGCGCAGCTGCTACTGGCGGCGCGAGCTGCGCCTTCGTGAGAGTATGGATGCACGTACGTTTATTTGCTGATTTCTTTTTCTTACCCAATGACTCCTTCATTAGATGCCTGCCGCATCGCTCGTTCTTTCTTTGCTTTCTGTTTTTTTTTTCATAAAAGCACCGGTTTTTGTTGTTCCGGGGAATCACGAAGAAATGGCGCCAGCAGCTGACAGTACACGTGGTCGGGAAGCTTGCGTTTTCTTATAGGGCAATATATTGCGTCACACTGAATTTGTATTTTATTTGAATGCGCGATTATATATGAACATTTAGTAGTGGCCAGATTGTCTTCGACATTTGGCGCTCGATAAGAGAGAAAGTAATTCTAGGGTATTACAAGCCAGAACTACGGTGTGATTACGACACACGCCGTAGTGGAGGACTCCGGAAGGATTTTGAGCATCTAGGGTTCTTTGACGTGCCCCCAATGCACGATGCACGGGTGTTTTCGCATTTTGCCCCCCCCCCCCCTCCCTCCCCCTCCCATACATCGAAAGGCCGCTGCCTCGGTCGGGATTTGGATCCCGCGTCCTCAGGATCTGGCGTTTGTCGCTTCCGTGTTATTAGTAGATTTAACACTGACCTTTGACGCAATATAGCACATGATTTATGTTAAACGCTTCCACCTTGGCCGACTGTGCTGAACAAGAGGAAATGGGAGAGCGAAGGAAGTCAAGTCTCCTGCTCATGCAGCCTGCATTCAGTAAAGAAGTGCTGTTTAATCTAGTTTGCCTAGTACTGCAGGGCCCTTTGTTTTCGGGTAAATCCCTTTGATTCTCAACGTTTGCGTCCCGAACAAGTTGTACGAAAATCAGGTTGGCCCAATTTCTCCCCGAATTTTAGCCCTTTCGTAAATGTTTAGAATACGTGCGGGAGCCCGAAGGCCCCGTTTCATCTCCGTGCTAGCATTCTTGTTTGAAAACAAACGAGGGAATCTCACTAGATCCGGCCCTGTGCGCCTATGGCGTTCGCATGTTGCGGGGGAAAAAAAAATGAAACGTGCATGACGTCAGCCAGCCTGCCTTCGCAAGGCAATCTTCTCAGACGTCGTTCTCTCGCCCAATGCGCGCATGGAGCACTGAATCATGGGAATGGCCCGCCACACGTTGTTTCCAGTCAAGTTACGACGTTTCCTGGCACGTGGTAGGATGTAGTACCACCGGCGCGGCCGCCGCATTCCGTCGATAGTAACCCGCCCCGTGCCACTCACTTTCTTATGTGCACCGGCAGGACACTGCAGTGGATCAGAATATTGCAGCTAAATGGCAATCATAACGACGGCAATCAGTTCAATGCATGGCACCTCGGCCCGGTTTTGCACGCTTGTCGGAAAATCAAGCCAAGTCAATCGGTAATTCGTCGAACGTCCCTCTGCTGAATTACTTCACTACTGATGTGCATTCTCTAATGGACGAAAACGGAGACCTGAGAACACATGCTGGCCTACTGGCAGGACACCACGGCGCGCTATTTCAACCTAGCGATTACAGCACTGACGTTGCTCTCCATTGCGAACAGTAGCTGTGAGATGATGTTTTCCAAACTAAGGTACTAGCTAGATTCGGCAGATCTAGGTTAAAGAGAAATTTATAAGTTGTAAATGACAATATGAGAATAATTAATTAATTAATCTAAGGGTAGTAGCTGCCAGCCTCCTTGTCAAACCTTAGGAGTGGGCATTCGGAACAAGCGCAAGAAGAAGAATAAGAAGAAGAATACGAAGAAGAAGAAGAAGAAGAAGAAGAAGAAGAAGAAGAAGAAGAAGAAGAAGAAGAAGAAGAAGAAGAAGAAGAAGAAGAAGAAGAAAGCTTATTGAAACGAATTCGATTGGACAGTCCATCGAGAGGCGGAGGACTTGCTTTCTTGATAACAACTAAAATATGCCACAAAGTGAAAATTTCCTACCAATATATGTCTACGGAGTGTGAGATACTAGCAAGAGATGTAACTGTTCCTGGCTGTTCCCCATTTTCCTTGGTTAATACATATTTTCCCACAGGCGTGCATGATATTCGTTTCCTTGATGCCGTTGTCAAATCTTGTAGGAAAGAAATTGTGGTAACCGGAGACTTTAATTCACATCATGTGTCTTAAGGTTTCAAAACGGGCTCATCTGGAAAGCGACTGTGGGACTCGGCACTTAATCAAAATTTTTGTTGCTTAAATACGAATTCAGCTACCTTTATTCAGGGTCTTTCTAAATCAGCATTGGATCTAACATTTGCCAGTTCAGGAATTTCCGTAACCTCCAGATATACTGTTCACTCACCCTCAAATAGTGACCATCTACTTATTAGCTTTGATATTGTCTGCCCTGTTATTCCCCTGGAGTCTCTGACGCGGTCTTTTGTCAACTAGCAGAAATTTTAGAGTGTCTTGAAAACGGTCCTCAACCCCCAGAAAACGTTACCCAATAACATCAAAGCCATGAGGCTTTGCTCTGTATGAAAAGTTCCTTTAAAAGGTCCTAATTTATTGTTAACATAAGTGAAAGTACTGCCTCTCCTTGGTGGAATTCGGATTGTACGTGGGATTACAGACGACGAAAAGCCGCGTGGAAGAAATTACTTTACAATCAGTGCCCGAGTAACTGGAGCGATTATAAATTCGCAGCTGCTGCGTTCAATAGAACAGTATCGAATGATAAATACGAGTATGACGAAAAACATCATGACTTCCGCTCTAAGCCCAGCAACAAAAAAGCTGTGTTCAGTTTCCTTCGATAAAGAAAATTCATACGGACACCAGCGAATACTGAATTGATAATTATTTCACCAGGCGAGAAATCTACTTCATTAGAATTCACAGGAAGGGGCTTAGCGCAATGCTTAATATCACGTTTGCCGAATGGGCCACTAAGGCCTCCCATCGTCGATCACTTTGTGGAAGTCACAGTCTCAGAACTGTCTAATGTCCTTAGATCTCTGGCTGCCTCAGCTCCAGGTCCTGACGGCATTTCCAGTGCCATGCTAAAAATGCTGTTTGAAATGTCTTCTGATGACATTCTGAACACAGTAAATTATTCTCTACAACATGCTTGGATTCCACCAGAATGGAGGACAGCCAAAATTATTCCGATGCTTAAAAAACAAGGCGCCGGCCACAATTTTGACATTAGGCCTACCTCTCTTACGTCAAATATGGTAAAACTAATTGAAAGAGTTTTGTATGAGCGTATGATGGATCATATATCGCAAAATTTGTTACTGAGCCCAAGTCAAATAGGTTTTCGGCCCGGTCTCTCCATTTGGTGTGCACATGTAGATTTGGAAAGCCGCATCCAACTTGGTCAGCATAGAAAAAAGTTAGTGCTTTAGTGACTCTTGCATAGCAAAAGCTTATCACAGCGTTGAGTAGTCTCTACTGCTGGACAGATCACAGTCTTACAATTTTCCGAGATATATAACGGCATGGATTTTTGAATTTCTAAGAAAAAGAAAATTTCATTGTTTTCAAAACGGCTTTCCTTCAAGAAAGTTCGATCAGACAAGAGGGTTGCCCCAGGGGGCCATTCTGTCTCCTGTGCTATTTAACCTATTGATGAGTTCAGTACCACTGCACCAGAATGTGAATCTGTATGTCTATGCAGATGACACTGCATTTTTCGCGACATCTAGAGACATCAATTCCCTTCACCTGTCTTTGCAAACGTACCTCTGTACTCTACAGACGTGGCTTCACAATCTGCATCTGTCACTAAACGTAAACAAAAGTGCAGTCCTTGTTTTTCCGCTTTCCGGGCCGTTAGAGTTATCATTAGTATATGAACGGAGAACCAGTCCTCGGGTGGAGTCGCTTAACTACTCGGGTATCATATATCACGGAAAACTTAACTGGCGTTCTCACATAGAAAATATTGGCACAAAGGGGACACGAGCCATAGGTTTTCTACGTAGAATAAGTAACCGGCGTTCTGGTATGCGAAGTGACACACTAATTATCATTTATTGTATGTATGTACGACCGATTCTAGAATTTGCCTGTGTTTTGCTCTCCGGTAGTGCAACTTAGAAATTAAAACCACTTGTTCTGTTAGAGAAAGAAGCTCTTCGACTATGTTTAGGTCTTTCTAAGTTCGTTGCTAATAATGTATTATACCAGGAAGCGCGACTACGTACTCTTCACACGTGATTCCGCATGTTTACAGTTCAAACATACTTAAGAGCTTATGAATCTTCGCTACGACATGGGCAATATGCTTTTATTAGTGAACCAAATCCATTTTTGAGAACACGTGGTCACTGTTGCATATCCTACAAGTTGTATTAGTGCAAGCACAATTAGCACCTTTAAATGTTCGCCTTAGAGAAATAATTCCGCTTGATAGGTCTCCAGTGTCGCTCAAAATTAAATTTGCAGACATTTTTCCAAACAATGCGAAATTTCTGCCCACAACATATTTCAATAACCGTTTACAAGAATATTTGGCCCGCTTAAAAATAAATGTAATAGCGACTGATGCTTCTTCGTGTGAAGAGAAGGCAGGCGTGGGTATCTATTCACCATCCCTCGATTGGTCTTTTTCACTTCGCCTACCAGATTACACATAAATTTTTTCATGCCGAACTTCTGCCAATAGTTCTTGCCTTCCGGAAATTACCCCTTCAGACTATAAAAGCTATAATCATCACAGATTATCTGTGTGTATGCCGTGCACTTACTGAGTCTACAAAGTCGACAGCATTGAACGCGTTTTACTCATTAGCTCCGCCTCACTTAAGTTTAGTTCGTATGGTATGGGTCCCAGGCCACCGAGACATTCATATTAATGAAATAGCCGATTCCTTAGCACGAGCTTCTTTAACAAGTCCTGTGATATCTGTGCTGCCGGAAACTGCGCACGTTACTGCAGCCGGGTATAGGCAATTTTCTTTGAGCGAAGACAAAAAGCCCTGCCATTAGCAAAATCTACAGATTTTTTGCACTTAATTTATTCTTGGAACCGACAATGGTGTCCTAACCGGAAATTTGAAGTTTCATATACTTGGCTGTGTTGCCGAATTCCAACGCTTAATTTTTACTTGCACAGATGTGGTCTGGCGGTATCCCCTTATGCTACCTCTGCAATGAACCAGAATCTATATATCATTTTTATTATCATGTCGGCGGTTTTCTACTCACCGAAAACTATGTCGAGAAATTCCGCTTGAAAATTAGGATTGCCTTTAAGCATTGCAGAAGGGTTGAAATCTGGGCCAGTTGGTACATACTTGAACAAAAAAACCAGTCAAAAACACAAAGGACAAGAGGAGAAGTTCAGTACTGGTACACTCTCCCTTGGAGCAGCAGCATTGGGATACAGCCGCAGGAACGTTTTCCTAGCCATTTATAATTTTCTAAAAAGAACGCCTTGTTAACAGTTCTCAGTTTCCACAATTGATTTACTTCTACTCCAATTTAGAAAATTCAAAAAGTAAATCCCGCAGGGGCGTCTGCGCAAGCAGGCGTTTGGTGTGTTGCGACACCACGTACCCGAGCACACGAGGGTTGGACCCTCCCGCGTGTAGCCGTGCGCGGCTTAGCCGTGCCTGGGGAAAAGGGGATCCTGGGGGTTGAGCCGATGCTGGGTGTTTGGACCTTTATGGCCCCCCGGCTGAGGCAACACACCCCTTTGGCCTCTGCTTCACATAGACGGCACCCCCGGACTGACCCACCCGGGGGAAATCGGCAGTCGCCTTTTCCTGTCTCTTCCTCTCGAATCTTCGTCTTTATCTCTTACTTTTTGACCTTTCCTGTCCTCTCCTCTCTTCCATTTACTTCATTCTCCTCGGCGGCAAGGGTTAACCTTGTGTGGGATAGCCAACCTTGGTTATAACAGATTTGGTTATAGTAGTGTCGTACAGCTGGCGCGTGCAGGCCGTCTTTTCACGGTCCTGCAGCGTCCCCTTGTTGGGCTCCATGGTGGGTGGCTGGCGGCGCTGCCGAATTTTTACACATATCTATGGCAAGTTCTTTTCCAACCCTTCCTGATCGCCCTCATAAACGAGGGCGCACCGAAGAAGTTTTCAAGTTTTTTGGCCGATATAATGACAATTTTCCAAGATTTCATGTAGTACATTCAGAGAAAAAAGAAAAGGCAGCGAGAATGATCTCACCTTTTCTTGTTGCGAAGACACTTAGTGAAGCTTTTGGCCCAGGCTATAAAGTCTCTAAGTTGGCAAGTGGCGACCTCCTCTTAGAACTGCGTGATAAGACACAGTACGAGAAACTCTCTAATCTAGTATCCTTTGGGAATCTTCCAGTGACGGTCACACCGCACCGCACAATGAACACCACCCGCGGAGTCGTTTCCGATGCCGATCTCATGGAACTGACTGAAGCCGAACTACTGGAGGGCTGGAGCGATCAAAATGTGACCAATGTCAAGAGAATAAAAATCAGGCGCGATGGCAAGGAGATTGAGACAAAGCACTTAATTTTAACTTTTGCATCAAGTATGCTACCTGAGACCATTGAGGCTGGCTACATAAAGATCCGAGTCAGACCGGACATCCCCAATCCTCTCCG
The DNA here is from genome assembly GCF_050947875.1 of Dermacentor variabilis. Classification (NCBI taxonomy): domain Eukaryota; kingdom Metazoa; phylum Arthropoda; class Arachnida; order Ixodida; family Ixodidae; genus Dermacentor; species Dermacentor variabilis. Next base: position 48,068,046 of record NC_134571.1, on the reverse strand, counting down.
ATGCTTTAAGTGTCAAAGATTTGGCCACAGTTCACAGAACTGCCGAGGCTGCCAGACATGCGCAAAATGTAGTGCCCAAGAACACCCATCTGACAATTGCGAGAATGCTCCACACTGCGTGAACTGCGATGGAGAACACGCCGCGTACTCGCGGTCCTGTCCATCATGGAAAAAAGAAAAAGAAATAGTCACAATCAAGGTCAAGGAAAATATATCGTTCAAAGAGGCACGCAGGCGGGTAGCATACCTGCCAAAGAAAAGCTTTGCCGAAGTGGCGCGTCAGGGGGCAGCGTCACAACGGCCTCCGGCGGCTGTCCGACCCACACGCAGTGAGTCGGCAGTTACGCCATCTGCCCCCACGGTGGTTGCAGCTAGCGCTGCTCCGCCAACTGAGCAGAAGGGACCATCGACCCCGAAGGTGGGCGCAGCCGAGGCTCACCAACCTCACAACCTCCTCGGCCCCTTCCAGCGCTGGCCACAGCCGGCGCAGTCAAATCCCTCAGGGAGCCCCATCGACCTCCGGGCTGGTGGGCGCAGGGGTCTTGCCCTCCAAGGCGGGACTCCCTCTGAAAACGTCTCGCTCGCAAGAGCACGTGTCCGGAGCCTCACTAGAGGCAATGGACACAACACCTATCCTCAAGGCGCCCCAAGCGCCTAAGGAGCGACGAGGCTCCCTCGAACGCTCCAGAAAGGACAAAACTCCCGTTACAGGGCCTCGAAAGGGCTCTGTAATTTAATCTCTGTAATTTTCATAATCACTACTTCTGTTTCTGTACACACAGCACCTACTGACCTCCAATATGGATTAACAAATAATTCAGTGGAACATCAGAGGTCTTCTAAGGAACCTTGATGATGTGCAAGAGCTTATCCAAAAACACAATCCAACAGTGCTGTGTCCGCAGGAAACACACCTAAAACCACAACATACAAACTTTCTCCGACCGTATGTCAAGTTTCGCAAAGATCGCGATGATGCAGTCGTATCATCAGGCGGTGTTGCCATTTTGGTTCATAAAAGTATTTCCTGTCAGCGTTTACAGCTACAAACGCCCCTTGAAGCAGTGGCGGTTCGAGCTGTTCTTTTAAATAAACTCGTCACCATTTGCTCGCTTTATGTACCCCCACACTTCAAATTAAACAAACATGAATTTCAGTCATTTATAGACGAATTGCCAGAACCTTATGTTGTTCTTGGCGATTTCAATACGCACAGCTCCCTGTGGGGCGACTCTCGTACAGACGCACGAGGTCGTCTTGTTGAACAGTTCCTTTTTTCTTCAGGTGCGTGCTTGCTGAATAAGAAGGAACCCACGTATTACTCCCTAGCAAACAGAACCTTTTCTTCTATTGACCTGAGCATAGTTTCCTCGTCCATTCTGCCTGAACTCGATTGGGAAGTTATGAACAATCCTTACGGAAGCGACCACTTCCCCATACTATTAAGAACACTTAAAGAAAACGAATATCCGCCACAGGCTCCCAGATGGAAGATTGACACAGCAGACTGGGACAGGTTCCGAAACTTAACTAGTATATCATGGGATGACATGTCCTCTTTAGAAATCGATGCTGCTGTGGAGTACTTCACAGCCTTCGTAATAGATGCCGCATCTAAATGCATACGTGAATTAAGCGGCTCGGCATGCAAACGGCATGTCCCGTGGTGGAACAATGAATGCAGAATCGCACGTAGGAATCAGAACAAAGCGTGGGGGTTGCTGCGCGCTTCGCCCACTGCAGAAAATCTTGTCAACTTTAAAAAAGTAAAATCCCAAGGTAGGAGAACCCGCCGACAGGCCAGAAGAGAAAGCTGGCAAAAGTATCTATCGAGTATTAACTCGTTTAGGGATGAGGCCAAAGCCTGGAACAGAGTTAATAGGATTAGAGGGCGGCAAACATACTCAGTCCCCCTGGTAAACACACAGGGCGATACACTGCAAGACCAGGCAGACTCACTTGGGGAATATTTTGAGAGCGTGTCAAGTCCAACAAATTATACACAATCCTTTCTCAAATACAAACAAACAGAAGAACGTAAGCCATTAATAAGAAAAGGTCGAAAGAATGAGCCTTACAACCGTCCTTTTTGTATTGCTGAATTGAGAGCTGCCTTGAGCGCATGCAACAGCTCCGCACCAGGATCTGATAGAATCATGTATGAAATGCTCAAAAACTTACACAATGACACGCAGGTTACACTACTCACACTTTTCAACACCATTTGGGATGCAGGGTACCTTCCAACCGCATGGAAGGAAGCCATTGTGGTCCCTGTTTTGAAACAAGGCAAGGACCCTTCCTCAGTGGCAAGTTACCGCCCGATAGCCCTCACAAGTTGCATTTGTAAGGTGTTTGAAAAAATGATTAACCGGCGACTCATTCATTTCCTTGAACAGAGCAAAATCCTTGATCCCTATCAGTGCGGCTTCCGAGAAGGGCGCTCCACAAATGACCATCTTATACGTGTAGAAGCAAATATCCGGGACGCATTTGTACACAAACAATTCTTCTTATCCATATTCCTCGATATGGAGAAGGCGTACGATACGACGTGGCGTTATGGAATCCTAAGAGACTTGTTAGAAATGGGTATCCATGGAAATATGCTTAACCTAATAGAAAGCTATCTGTCCAGTCGTACCTTCCGGGTAAAAGTCGGCAATGTACTTTCACGACCTTTTATGCAAGAAACGGGTGTACCCCAAGGAGGCGTGCTCAGCTGCACACTTTTCATCGTGAAGATGAACACGCTTCGCGCTTCATTACCACCGGCAATCTTTTATTCTGTCTACGTGGACGATATACAAATAGCTTTCAAATCTTGTAACCTCGCAGTCTGCGAGAGGCAGGTACAGCATGGCCTGAACAAAGTCTCAATGTGGGCAGACAGTAATGGATTTAAGATCAATCCTAACAAAAGCTCTTGCGTTCTTTTTACAAGAAAGAGAGGAATGATCCCAGATCCTTGCTTAGAACTATGTGGACAACAAATACCCGTAAACAAAGAGCACAAATTTCTAGGTGTTATATTAGACTACAGACTCACTTTCGTCCCCCACATTAAACATATTAAAGAAAAATGTCTGAAAACAATGAACCTAATGAAACTTCTATCCCATACATCGTGGGGTAGTGACAGGAAGTGCTTAATTAATCTCTATAAGAGCCTGATCCGTTCACGATTAGATTATGGTGCCGTGATATATCATTCTGCCGCACCAAGTGCGCTAAAGATGCTAGACCCTGTTCACCATCTAGGTATCCGTTGTTTGGATCGGACTGCTGGTACGATCTGTTGGGAACTCGGCGCTGACGCCCGTGGTTGTACCTGGGTCGCAAGCCCCAAGGGTAGCGTTGGCCTGGCGGCCTGGGGTACAACTGGAAGCATCCGAAGGTCCCGGCAAAGCATGAGTCGACTGGTAACAACAAAACAACTTGTTTATTTTAACATCGCAAAGAGTTGGCGGTCAGGTTTGACCGAAGTAGAGAGACGGGAGAGCACTTTACTCAACAGAAGAAATCGGAGCCCTCCTTTTGGCGTCCGGGGCAGCTGTTTTTATACTCTCGCAGTTGAGGGCAAGAAGGAACCCCTCAAAAGACGAGCACGTGAATGTACAATGGGCTAATGGTGACGCACACTGTCGTAGCGCTGCCGTAGCACCATGTCGAGCACGATCTCGTAGCACCCTGTTGTAGCGACGCCGTAGCACCATGTCGAGCACGATCTCGTAGCACCCTGTTGTAGCGCTGCCGTAGCACCATGTCGAGCACGATCTCGTAGCACCCTGTTGTAGCGCTGCCGGTCGGGCACAATGACTGTAATGAGAGGATGATCCCTGCTTTGGCATCGCCTGTTTCGGGCACAATGACTGGAATGAGAGGATGATCCCTGCTTTGGCATCGCCTGGTTCTGGCACAATGACTGGAATGCGAGGGTGATCCTTTGCGGTCGCATCGCCGCAGTCGCGCCTGGAAACACCTGCCCATGAGCGTTGCGGCGACGACGATCGGGCCAAAATGTCTGCCGCCCCGCCGCAGTCGCGCCGGCAAAACCACGTGTCGCAGGCGAAACGCAACAGACCGCCCCGCCGGGGGAAGGAGATCCCGATGGACAGGGGACTGCATCCGCTGTCCGGAGGGATGTCGCTCGATGATGCTCATAACCGAAGTCGGGCGTCCCTCGACGTTTCTTGAGCGCAGCGCACAGAGAAGGCCTCGTTCTCTCGTTCAGGTTCGCACGGGACACTGCAAAGTGACTTCGGGAGAGTTCACATTTTTGTTCTCGTTCCCGGCAAGCGTTAGAACTACGCTGAAACTCAACCGCTCAGTCAGCAAGCACGGCACAACCCTCATTAAGCCCTGCCAGGCTCTTTCCCCTTTTTATACCACTGCCTAGTTCCTTACAGTAGTCTAGCATCACTCAGAACGCGTCCACAAATTGGAAAATTGCACTAGAAAGCATATCATCACTTTGAAACACTAAACAAAAGCAATATGTTAAAAAAAATCCTGCCTCAGGAAGAAAAACATCAGTAACAAACAATTTTGAGGCTGATTCCTACGTTAGGGGCTTCGACTTAAGCCATCGGCGTTACCGTTGAGACTCCCCTTTTTGTAACGCACCTCAAAGGAATATTGTTGCAAAGCGAGGCTCCAGCGCAGGAGGCGGCCATTTTTGGGAGAGATGGTCTGCAGCCATTGGAGAGGGCAGTGATCCGTCTCAATGATAAACCTCGAGCCGGCTAGATAGCATGACAATTTCTGAACGGCCCACACGAGACACGCACACTCTTTCTCGGTGGCGCTATACGCCTGCTCACGACTGGTCAGCTTACGACTAGCATACAGGACGGGGTGTTCTACTTCTCCATTTTCCCGTTGGCACAGTACAACGCCCATGCCTCGCTCACTAGCATCGCACTGAACAATGAACCCTTTTGTATAGTCTGGCGATCGTAGCACAGGCTGGCTTGTTAGGGCACTCTTTAGGGCGCTAAAAGCTCTTTCCTTTGTCTCGTTCCCACACGACTGTTTGAGGCTCTGTCTTTCTTAGAGCATCCGTCAGGGGAGCCGCGATATCAGAGTACCTAGGGATGTACCTCTGATAGTAGCCGGCGACACCTAAGAACGACCGAATATCGGTCTTTGTGCGCGGTTGCGGAAAGTCTCGCACAGCGGCCACTTTTATTTCAGAGGGGCGGCGACGACCCTGACCAATCACGTGACCGAGGTAGACAACCTCGGCCTGTGCTAACTGGCACTTAGGAGCCTTTACTGTCAAGCCCGCTTCGCGCAGGCGGGTTAGCACTGCCCGCAAGTGTGCCATATGCTCAGACCAGGATGCGGAGAATATCGCTACGTCGTCTAGATACGGTAAAGCGAATTCTTGCTGTCCCCGCAACACTTTATCCATGAGGCTTGAAAAACAGTATGGCGCGTTCTTCAAACCAAAACTCAACACTTTAGGACGGAATGTTCCCATTGGTGAAATGAACGCCGCATACCTACTAGCCTCTTCTGTAAGTGGAACCTGCCAATAACCCCTGACAAGATCTAGGGTGGAAATAAACTGAGCGCTACTAACTTTCTCAAGGCGCTCCTCGATGTTAGGGATCGGATAAATTTGATCCTTAGTGATGGAATTAAGCCTGCGGTAGTCGACGCAAGGACGAGGTTCCTTGCCCGGTACCTCAACTAAAATCAAAGGGGAGGTATAATCACTCTCACCTGCCTCAATAACACCGAGCTGTAGCATTTTCTTTACCTCAGCCTCCATAATATCGCTCTGGCGGGGTGACACCCGATACGCCTTGGATCGTACTGGCTCTGTGGAGGTAAGTTCTATATCATGAGTAAGTACAGAAGTCCTACCAGGCCTCTCAGAGAACAGACCTTGAAACTCTTGTAATAGCTGGTGTAGTTCGGTTTTCTGCTCGGGCGACAGCGGTGCTTTACTGATAAGTTCACTAATGACTTGACCGGTGTCTTCCCTGTTCGTCACTGAGCCTAGTCCCGGAAGCTCGACCGAAAGCTCTTCAGGAACGTTTACCATCATGCACACCACTGCTTCCCTTTGTCTATAAGGTTTGAGCAGATTACAGTGGTAAACTTGCTGTGCTTTCCGCTTTCCTGGCAGACTTACCACGTAGTTAACGTCCGACAGTTTCTGAACAATTCGTGCTGGGCCCTCCCACTGCACGTCTAGTTTGTTGTTTAGCGAGGTGCGCAATATCATGACCTCATCGCCCACCTCAAAACGACGGGCCCTGGCTGTCCGATCATAATAAACCTTGGCCCTCTGCTGGGCCTTTGTCATTGCTTCACCTGACAACTCCTGTGCCCTTCTTAAGCGTTCGAGGAGCTTAAGCACGTACTCCACCACGACTGGGTCGTCGCCCCTACCTTCCCACGATTCTCGAAGCATGCGAAGCGGAGATCGAAGCGAGCGACCGTACACCAGTTCAGCTGGCGAAAACCCCGTAGCCGCATGCGGCGCGGTTCTTAATGCAAACATCACCCCAGGCAGACACAGCTCCCAGTCAGTTTGATGTTCAAAACACAAGGCTCTCAACACGCGCTTCATGACGGAGTGGAGCTTCTCAACGGAATTCGACTGTGGGTGGTACACTGAGCTGTGTAGCAGCTTTACCCCACACCTTTCGAGAAAAGTTGTCGTCAAAGCGCTAGTAAACACTGTGCCCTGATCTGATTGGATTTCCGCAGGAAAACCAACTCGCGCAAATATGGACAGTAGTGCATTGACTATCTCAACTGAGCTGAGTTCTTTAAGCGGCACTGCTTCAGGGAACTTTGTCGCTGGGCAGATCACAGTCAAAATGTGTCTGTACCCCGTGGCTGTTACCGGCAGAGGTCCCACTGTATCAATAACGAGCCGTCTAAAAGGCTCCGTTATGATAGGTACCAATTTCAACGGCGCCCTTGATTTGTCCCCTGGTTTGCCCACCCGCTGACAAGTGTCACATGTCCTCACGAAATGGTCTGCGTCCCGAAAACACCCTGGCCAATAGTACTCTTGCAAGAGACGGTCCTTAGTTTTCTTAACTCCTAGGTGTCCGGACCACGAACCCCCGTGTGACAAGCGCAACAGATCCTGACGATAGCATTGAGGCACGATCAGCTGATCGAACTCCACTCCTCGGCGGTCTAGATACTTCCGGTACAGGACTCCACCTCTTTCCACAAAACGCGCAGTTTTCCTGGCGATACCTTCTTTGACATTGCAGCGTATGTTTTCCAGGCTGCCATCCTTTTTTTGCTCGGCTATCAAAGCCGACCGGCTGACTTTTAGCAACCTATCAAGTCCGTCTGACGTAGGCGCGATGAGCAAATCAGTAGATAGCTCTTCTAACTTTCCCGTGTCGGGCGTTTCCTCTCCAGTATCTGGCGCCTTCAACGCTACAGACTCAATTTTATTCAGTTCGGGCGTGCTCTGAATATCAGCTTGCTGCGCCTCTGACCCTTTTTCGTTGTTTGATAACGTCGGCCCCGCAACTACCGCCCTTGCAGCGAGCTCCCGAACCTTCGATCTGGTTAAGGCCTGAACACTAGCTTCACCAAACAAAAGCCCCTTCTCGCGCAGGAGGTGATCGGACCTGTTTGAAAATAGGTACGGGTACTGGGGTGGCAGCATAGATGACACTGCCGCCTCTGTCTCAAGCGCTCCGAAAGGTCCTTCAATAAGCACCTTTGCTACTGGCAGACACACGCTATGAGCTTCCACGGCTTGCTTGATCCATGCGCACTCGCCCGTGAACATATGGGGTTCTACGTAAGACGGGTGAACTACATCCATCGTAGCTGCGGAATCGCGAAGCACTCGGCACTCTTTCCCGTTCACGAGGAGGTCTCGCATGTAAGGCTCGAGAAGCTTCATGTTCTCGTCAGTGCTGCCCATTGAAAAAAAACACAACTTTTGGTGTTGTTTCCGGACACTGCGCCGAAAAGTGACCCGGCTTCTGGCACGTATAACAAACGCGCGCTTGCCTCATCTCGAACCGCTTTCTGCGTTCGGCTTCGGCTGCCGCCGTCTCCTTAGGTTCGGTCGCTCTGCTTCCACTCGCATCCGCACTACGCGTGTTCCCCTTTGCTCTCATGGGTGTGAACTTCGGCCTCTCAAACTTCGAGCCAAATTCACCCTTTTGACCGTCCTTAGCTCCGCGAGCCCGACGCGTCACAAACTCCTCGGCTAGCTCAGCGGCTTTAGCCACCGTACAAACGTCTGGCCTATCCAAGACCCAGTATCGCACGTTCTCCGGTAACCGACTATAAAACTGTTCTAGCCCGAAACACTGCAGAACTTTATCGTGGTCACCGAACGCTTTCTCTTCTTTGAGCCACTCCTGCATGTTCGACATAAGCCTATACGCAAACTCTGTATATGACTCACTTCTGCCTTTCTCATTTTCCCGAAACTTCCGACGGAACGCCTCCGCAGACAGCCGGTACTTTTTTAGCAGACTCGATTTTACTTTGTCGAAATCCTCTGCTTCCTCTCTATCCAAGCGAGCGACTACGTCGGCCGCCTCGCCGGGTAACAAAGTGAGCAAGCGCTGTGGCCACGTTTCCCGAGAGAACCCCTGCTTCTCGCACGTTCGCTCAAAGTTAACCAGGAACAAACCAATGTCCTCTCCAAGCTTAAACGGCCGCATCAGGTCAGTCATTTTGAACAATACGCGTTCTCCTGCACCGTGTGCCTGACTTCCATTACGAGCGCGTTCCATCTCTACCTCAAGACGCTTCATTTCCAAAGCGTGTTGACGGTCACGCTCTTCTTTTTCTTTCTGCTCTTTAAGTTCGCGCTCCTGTTTCTCTTTTTGCTCTTTAAGTTCGCGCTCCTGTTTCTCTTTTTGCTCTTTAAGTTCGCGCTCCTGTTTCTCTTTTTGCTCTTTAAGTTCGCGCTCCTGTCTTTTTGACCTCTCCTCAATAGTCTCAAGGCATTCCGACAGCTCGTCATCCTCAGCCTCTAACTCAAGAATAGCCTTTAGCAGTTCTGGTTTTCTGAGTTTGTCCGAGACATCCAGACCCAACTCTCTTGCAAGCTCCAACAATTTCGGTTTGCGCAACGACTTCAAATCCATGGCTGCTCTGAATGCTGCTTTCTCTACTGCTTACTATTGTCTTGCCGCAAACTAACCCGGCAGCAACGACAACCACAATTACCAGCTCTGTTTCTAACACTAACAAAAGCCTGGCAAAGCTCAGAAGAAGAAAGTCCCGCACTCACCAAACCTCGCAGCCAAGAGTCCAGCGCAGTCGTTCCGCTGCAGGCAACCAGTCGTCACACAGGGCTCGTTGCACTGCTCCCGGATCGTCGTTGAGCTGCTCAGCATACCGTCAACTGCATCTCTTCGCTGCTGGCCTCCGTTGTCGCGATCTCACCGCTGGCAGACAGTTGTTTGAAGTCGGAGGCGATCTCACCGCTGCCAACCAGATGTTTGGATCGGACTGCTGGTACGATCTGTTGGGAACTCGGCGCTGACGCCCGTGGTTGTACCTGGGTCGCAAGCCCCAAGGGTAGCGTTGGCCTGGCGGCCTGGGGTACAACTGGAAGCATCCGAAGGTCCCGGCAAAGCATGAGTCGACTGGTAACAACGAAACAACTTGTTTATTTTAACATCGCAAAGAGTTGGTGGTCAGGTTTGACCGAAGTAGAGAGACGGGAGAGCACTTCACTCAACAGAAGAAATCGGAGCCCTCCTTTTGGCGTCCGGGGGCAGCTGTTTTTATACTCTCGCAGTTGAGGGCAAGAAGGAACCCCTCAAAAGACGAGCACGTGAATGTACAATGGGCTAATGGTGACGCACACTGTCGTAGCGCTGCCGTAGCACCATGTCGAGCACGATCTCGTAGCACCCTGTTGTAGCGACGCCGTAGCACCATGTCGAGCACGATCTCGTAGCACCCTGTTGTAGCGCTGCCGTAGCACCATGTCGAGCACGATCTCGTAGCACCCTGTTGTAGCGCTGCCGGTCGGGCACAATGACTGTAATGAGAGGATGATCCCTGCTTTGGCATCGCCTGTTTCGGGCACAATGACTGGAATGAGAGGATGATCCCTGCTTTGGCATCGCCTGGTTCTGGCACAATGACTGGAATGCGAGGGTGATCCTTTGCGGTCGCATCGCCGCAGTCGCGCCTGGAAACACCTGCCCATGAGCGTTGCGGCGACGACGATCGGGCCAAAATGTCTGCCGCCCCGCCGCAGTCGCGCCGGCAAAACCACGTGTCGCAGGCGAAACGCAACACCGTTTAGCCACAGGAGCTTTCAGAACGAGTCCCGTAGAAAGTTTATATGCAGAATCGAATGAATGGTCACTTCATATCCAGAGAACGTACATCAGCCAAACATATTTTCTGAAAGTCCACTCAAATCCTGAACATCCCTGTTTTAAAACCGTTAATGACATGACATATGCTACACTCTTTCGCAATCGTCCCTCCGTAAGACAGCCTTTCTCGCTGCGTGTGAGGGAGCTCAGTGATGAAATGCATGTCCCACTCCTCGAGTTCCGCCTAATGCCTCCAGCTAAGCTGCTACCTCCTTCGGAGTGGCAGATGATACAATGCGACATATCTTTCATGCAGGTTACAAAACACGCTCCAGAGATTGAAATCCAGATGCATTTCCAGGAACTGCAATACAAACACTCCTGCACGGAGTTTTACACAGACGCATCGAAGTCACGCGAGGGGGTGTCATATGCAGCCGTCGGTCCATCCTTCTCGGAATCCGATTTACTGCATCCGGAAACTAGTATCTTCACGGCTGAGGCCTACGCAATATTGTCGACCGTGAAGCATATAAGGAAATCAAAACTCAAAAAGTCAGTTATATTTACGGACTCCCTTAGTGTTGTGAAGTCTTTGATGTCGTTCTGTAAGCACAAAAATCCTATAATAATTGAACTCTATTCCGTCTTATGCAAAGCATATGTATCTAACCAGGATGTGGTTATATGCTGGGTGCCTGGCCATAGGGGCATCCAGGGTAACGTTCTAGCGGACCAGATGGCCACATCAATTGCATCACACACTGTTAATTCTACTGCTGCAGTCCCTGTCACAGACCTGAAACCCTTCTTAAGAAGGAAACTGCGAAACTACTGGCAACGATTGTGGGACCTGGAAACAAATAATAAGTTGCATTTAATAAAGCCACAATTAGGTTTCTGGCCTCCTGTAACAAAATCACGCCGGACAGATGTCCTATTCTGTCGCCTCAGAATAGGACACACATTTGGCACACATAACTTTTTACTCACTGAAAATGATCCTCCAACCTGCGGTAGATGCGGGGAGAGGCTGACCGTCCTCCACGTCCTCCTGGAGTGTCGGGCAGCCGAATCTGAAAGAAGGAAACATTTTTCCCTAGCATACCGGCAGCACATCCCCCTACATCCCGTAATGCTACTCGGCCCAGAACCTTTATTTGACACCAACACAGTACTAAATTTCCTGAAAGATGTCGTCCTGCATGTTTTTAGCCCCACATGTTCGTAGCGGGTCCTCTCTTCAGAGGATGCCGCTGCGATATCTCTTTAGTATAGCACATGCCTCTAGGCCCTTGTCTTTCAAGGGCTCTGGCGAGGCAGCAGTGCTCCAAGTAATTTTAACATCCTACATATTTTTGATTTTGCATCATTCTTCTACGATGGATTTTAATGTTCATAGTAATCGTCATTAGTCATCGCCATAATTTTATAGCACGTAGATTTTACGCACTTTACAGCGACAATTTTTAGGCCACTTTACAGCCAAGTCACATCTCCATAATACATCGTCAACATCACCACTACTCATGGCGCTCTTTGGCCAAACCTGGCCCTTGCGCCATTAAACACTACATATCATCATCATCAAAAAGTAAAAGCACAAATCACAGTTAAAATCTTACTAGTATTGTTATAAAAAATTTAACCTACTCTTGTTTAAGTATATTATGTACTACAGTAACATTTTTTTTACTTTTTTAGTAGTCCTATTAACGCAAGGCTAACTATAATATTCATCACTACTTTATCTCATGTATTGACAGTGTATTTTTCATCTTAGATTATATATTTATCTTTATTTTTTGTTATTTATTTATTAACTAATTTATTTCATTTTTTCAATCATATTACCACCCGATTCGTGGCCTATCCCTCATAGTGGGTTTGTGCCATTAATTGAGGCTTCATCATCATCATCGTCAATGGTCCGGCAGTTTTTGTTGTGGTGGCCTCAGGTGGCGGCTCGAAGTCCTTGGACTCGGGCGGCATCTTCGGCTTGCCGGATGGCCCAGAGCTGGTCTGTCAACTCTGAACTTTAGACAGCCGCCTCCCAGCGGCGGCGACGCCGACGGACAAGGTCCCCGGCGGCCCCCACAGCCGGGGCGGCGTCGGGAAGAAGCAAGCTCGAGGCTTCCCGTACTCTGACAACGGCCGCGATTATGGGCGCGTCGCGAACGGAGCTGGTTTCATCACCATTGTTGTCGGCACATTCCCAGAGCATGTGCCACAGCGTTGCTCTCTGTGCGCAAACTTTACACGCATCTGTTGGATATAAACCCGGGTAGCTGTCACGTAAGACGGCGGGGCTAGGGTAGGTGTGGGTCTGGAGCAAGCGTAAAGTTACAGCCTCGTTCCTGTTTAAGTTACCGTGTGGTGGCGGGAATGTGCGTCTTTCGAGTCTGTACCGTTGGGTAAGGTCTCTGGATATGGTTAGGCGATCGCCCCACGCCCACTGTGTTTCTTTTTGCTGCATTTCTGTCGTAGTGTCCCGATCCGGCAGATCCCATGCCGCGCTCTCGGGGGTGGAGGCGGCGGCTACATAATCTGCGGCGGCTCGGCGTGTGAGACCTCAAGCCGTGTCGTGGGCCGCCTCGTGGCCCGCGAGCGGGACATCGGTGTGTGCCGGGGTCCGGAGGAGGAAGACCGTAGAATTTTGGGGTTGCGACGGCGATGACAAGTCGCCGTCGTCACAAATTTGGAGTATGCGGGCCGCTTCCCGCGAGACGCGACCGCGCGCGAAGCCGCTGTTTGCCGCCTGCGAGTTGGTGATCACGTCGCAGCGTTCGGCACCGCGGCGAGTGCTAGGGCTATCTCGGCTTCTTCAGCCGGCTCCGTGTGTCCCGTGGTCACCGTGGTGCTCGCGAGGCACTTATACCCGTGCGTTCTACAACCGCGATCACGTGTGTGCTTCTCCCTCCTTCATATCACGCAGCGTATACGTACACCGCCTCGTTGCTGTTACCAAACTTTTTCTGGAGGTCGCTTGCTCGTTTGTTGCGTCTCCCGGCGTGGTGCAAACAATAAATGTGGCTCCAGAAACTCAGTATTATGTTGCCGTAATACTGCAGAATAAATAACAGAGAAAAAAATCCGTCTTACAAATTTGATTGGTAGTGGCAGGACAGGATAGTTATCATTTATGCGCAAGTGGGCAGAGGATTGCTGAAATCGTTCCACAATGAATAATGTTGACAGGTTACGCGTTCCGTTCGGAAACCGCAAGTGGGAAGAACGAATTCCTAAGTACGTTAGTTTGCAAGAAAAATCTCTCACCTTATTGGTGCGGTACGAGCCTGTGGAGTTTGGTTAGACGGTGAACTATATGCACTTTCATCTGTGGATAATCGGTTGTTATAGAGCAAACATAAAAAAAACTTCATTCTTCTGGTAATTGCATTGACTCCTTGATGTAAGGAGAGATTATGATGACGTGCGGTAACAGTACGGGTTAAAAATGAACCTAGTTGATTTGCTTTGGACCATCTCAAATTTAATGACGTTATTCTATGTGTGCCGACCCCAGACAAGAGCTTCGTACTCTGCTAAAAGCGGAATAAATATTTGGTGTCCCAGAATTTTTATGTTTTCCGAAGCTTTTCCTAATGTCCGCCTAGTCCGCCTTACGATGATACAATGTTGCATAATCACATGTTTGCATTGTTCTGCTCGTTACATTGTCAAAAGTTACCTTTTATTTTCGGACGCTCTATTTCGTTTATTCATGTCAAGGCTTGTCCTTCGGTTATATTAATTAATCAATTATTATTCTTAATAAGAATATACGTCGAGGTTGTCGTTTGTCACGTCGACTTTGGTTGTAACGACTATCCTTTCTTGACCAAAAAGCCATGTGGGTCCATCCCGAAGATAGTGAAGTCTATGCGGGAATGTGATCATTTAAACTATATTGACGCTAACTACGACCGCACCGTTAATCTACATACTGTGCGACTAATTCTCACTTCTTGTCTGATTCGGACCTGCGTGTTGATACCTTTTGTGACTTGCTACGACATTACAAAGTAACGAAATTACCCCTTTTGGCAAGAGGTTAAAGGCATAGATTGCCAGATCCTAGATATGCCAAACTTCTATGAAGTCAGTAACGAAAACGTTGTCTTTTAAATCGTACAAAGAACCAAATAAAGAAATTGACCTGTAGCACGTCTTTACTCCTTGATCATGATTATGTGGTTTCTAAGCGCAAATGATGCTTGTCAAGAGGATTTGTATAATTATGCTCATCATATGACGTGCGAGCATCCTTGTGAACATATCTTTCTGTGATTGCGATTGTTGAAAGAGAATATTTTTAACCAAAAGAAGGGCATTGCATGTGTTATTTGGTAGTTATAGTTACGAGGAAAGTCTCGAACTTTCCGCTGTCGACAACAAAACGCCCCTGGTTTTCTTTTTTAAATTTAACGCTCGCTTTTTACATCCAAAATTTCAGAAAATATAAACCTGGAAAAGAAGAACCCCACACATGATCCATGGAGGCATCATGCAAGAAGCTCACAAAAGCTGCGGTGAGCTATGATAAATTGTCATGATTGGAGGCTAAACCGACATGGCGCTCTAGATATGTAGATTTACTACATTACAGTGGTAGCTTGGGTGTGGCTAGCTCGCGTTGGAGTTATAAACATACATAATAACAGCATGAATCTGTGGAGGTTCGCATTCAACCCAGAGTGGTGGAGAGGTTCGCACTGTTGTATTCGGCCAGTACCGTATCGCTGCAGTGTTAGCTCAAATCGCCACCGATGAACCGAGAATCTTTAAAACGGTGTTCCGGCGTTTTCATCGTATTGTGTATTATTAGATGTTCTTCGGAGCAACGTCCAAGATATTCAAGGTGAATGCTGCTTGAAGACTTTGGTCGTATGAATAAGTAAACTGCGCAAATTGGTGTTTCGCCTCCTCCGGAAGTTTATTAACTAGAGCAATCAGTTGAGGGAGTTGCGCAGTCTTGCACTGCATGTGTTAATCGCCATCAATCGCTTTGTGTAGTAGGGCTACTCAGTATAGGTGTGGGTTGGGGTGGACTCTTGACGAAGTCGAAGGATCTCTTGCTCTTCTCCCATTGGCATGTATCGTCCTCTTGGCTTTGTTGATCTCGTGCGGTAGCTTCAGTGATACGCAAGCTATTCAGGCAGCATTCAACATTGCGGCGTATATGTAACCCCCTCACAACTGACGTCATGCTATCGCAAGAATAGGTTCGCGTGTCGTCAGCAACCTCCTCCAATTCCTTTTAACATTCCGCAGTGTTGTCATCATGACGACACGACGGTGACTATGTCTTAGGTCCAAATACAACCCGTATCAGATATTAAGCTGGCAATAACAGATACTACAGTTTGACCCGCACCGGCCATGCCCACGTTCGCACCGCGCTCTCTTTGTCGGCGTTCCAAGCGTCTGCGTATCTCCTTTCCTCTCCTTCCGCTCTCCCGTGGTGGCGCTCCCGTAAGCGTGCTGCCCGCCAGGACCGCGAGGCGGAAAGAAATGCGAACCATCCATGTGGCCTCGATACCGAAAACTAGGAACGTTTCACCGGAACAACAGCCAGTTTTCAGAGGGAGTTTCTGGGGAACCAATTTTGTGTGGCCTATGTTGTGTGTGGCCACTCGTGGTTTTCGAGCGACTTCACAACCATTACTGCACTACCTTGACGTGGACCAACGCACGATCGTCTTGGCTACGGTGAAGCATTGCGCGCCTGCGGAGGGCGGTGCGGTGCGTGTCTTTTCTACGCGCTTGGATTAGTTAGTAAAAGATGTCGTGCCGTGTTTTGCGACAATACATGGGTAGGTACACCCCCCGGTGCCCCATCATCTTCCGAGGCTCAACATCGTGGAGGTGCGACTAGTCACACCTCGCCTTCCATTTATGCGCATACGGCGTTTGACGCACGGCAATGGACAGTTCGCCATTAAGGAGCCTACATGCACAGCGTCGCTGATCAACCACCTTCACAGAGTGGAATGGCATCGACTTTAAAAAAAAAATATTTTTTGTCAGAAAGGATAGAGTGGCCTCACAAACCCTGTGATTTCGCCCTTTGTAGTGAACCTCAACAAAAACAATGTGGAAGCAGGGGATAGGGGAGGTCACCACTTAGTTGAAACTTTTGAAGTGAAGCGTTAGGCTGGTGAAACGCTCACCATGAGACGCAAGGCACAAAGAGGTTAAAAACGGAATGGCATTGAATAGTGGAGTGACGTGAACGTGAGGAAACATATACCGGTCTTCAAAGCAAGTCGATCGATCAAGGATCTGTTGGCGAAGAACCAAATCAATAGAAAAGCTTGTCTTGTTACTTCAACCACGGGCTGCGTAAAAGAACCGGCAAAACGCCGTGACCACCGCACAAAACCCAGTATTTCTTCTTGGGGTCAAGAGCACAAATAAAACGTACACCACGGCATAGTGGAAGAACTACCTCGGTTTTTCTCTTGTCTCTAGCGTCAACTCGGCCCGGTGTGGCAAAAGAGGAAAGACCGTGACGGAAGTGAAGAGGAAACGGAAACGGGCGCGCGGGCGACCCGACGATAAACATACTTCTTTTCCTCCTGTCCCCGCCCGCATTTCTGTGCGCGTTCATAATAGGCGACAGTCTCCTCTGTTGACCCTCGGCTTTCGGTATTGACACTGCGGATTTCGAGCGGCTGGTGACTTTTATTGGCTCGTTCATTCCCTGGATGTGTTTTTTTTTTTAGCCAACTTTATTCAGGCACGTGCTGTGGCCCGTCGGTCGAGCTTCTCGTAATCGAGTGTACGTGCGAAAACGTTCACTGTTACGGCAGTAAACGTAGGTTGGGTCATCCAGTCGTACACCGGAAGATTCCTTGGCGTAACGAGTTATGAAGAGAACACGGTCACTAGCTGTACGCATAATTGGTTGAATCGACAGCGAGAGTTTTCCGACGATGCGTAGGCTTCTAAAAAAAATGCTAAAGAAATTCTGAGAATTGTCTGCTAATTTGCAAGCATTTTTCGGTTCGGCTGTTACTTCGATTTTGATTATTTTAGTCCCCCTTGCTTATGCAAGTATACTCATCGCTTTTCAGGTGGCAAAGAAATGAAATCCGTGTACTCAATGGTGTGGAGATTAGTTGCCAGGAAGCTGCACGGCGCCTTCAAAGCGATCGTATCAACTAAGCCGGAACGCCATCACAGCCGGTTTCACCGCAGCTGTTTATCTCTTTATTTTATTTTATTTCCTTTTTGTCCGTTTTTTTTTGTTACCACCTTGACGAGGCGACGGCGTCAGCAGTTTTTAAATGCCACCAATATTATTATTATTATTATTATTATTATTATTATTATTATTATTATTATTATTATTATTATTATTATTATTATTATTATTATTATTACATGTACCAAACAGTTATTCATATTTCATTTTGTTACTTTTATAATACTAAGCAACCACACAGCACGCTTCTCTGCGCGCACAGCTATAATGTAAGAAAGTAAGCTTTCAAGGCGGCCTGACGAGAACGGTTCTCTGATCAATTTTATCTTGTTTTGTTTCAACTGTTCCTTATCGCTTACTATGTTATCAATGATCTGCTCTTACCCTATTTTAACGATTAAATATCTTCGCAAATTACGCATTGGCGCGCAGATTCAAGATTCAAGGTATTACACTTATTGCGTGACAGATTTTGTTGGGGTACTCGCTAAAGAATGCGCACGCATCAAAAGCGTTAGCGAAGAATCGGTTGCTATCACAGCATCGATGCGCTGCAGTGATCTCAAGTGCACCGAAGTGACATGGCAGTTGTGCGCACAATAAAAATTCCAGTTTCTCTTCGCAATGCGCCATAACATTCCTTGCAATTGTTGAGATAGCCCACCATGAGAACGACTTTGACTAATGCGCTGTGTAGCAGAGACTCAGCTAATGCCTCGAATCCAAGTATGTAGATCAGAATTGGCCCATAGAAATGTATAGGGACATAATAACAGGTAAAACTACGACAAGCTGTAAACAACCGGGTCTTTGCTTTGTTAAATGGGTCTAAGGACGTGATAGGCGCCTTTATCGCAGGACACATTTTTGTCTGTTTGTTAAATGCAGCTACCTCGATGAAAATTCTTAAACTGCAATTATTGCACGTCCTACACAAAGCCTCGTGGATGATTTGTAGTTAGAACTCTTTGATTATCACAAGGAGATTTCATATACGTCTACTAAACACTGTTTCTCAGCTATTGACGAGACAATTAATGCCGCGTCACTGCTCGAGCGTGGACTCGTCGAATCCGAGGCATTCGCCCCCTGGAATAACCGATGAGGTTGTCAACGCTAGCTTGGGTACTCGGTAAATGTTGCGCCGCTCGTAATGTGGATTGTGAATGTGTTTCGACCGAAGTTAAATGAAAGTGAAGCGATGATTGATTTGCCTTGCAGCCTGAGGCAGTGACAAATGGGGTGAAGGTCATGGCAAAATGCAGTGGCTGACCCACAACTAATTTTGAAATAAAAAGAATCTGTTCACTTAACTGTTACTGAGCACACAACGTAATGTTAATTCTGCTCTCTTCGTTCACATTTATGCTTACTCTCGCCGAACTCTAGCTTTTCGTCGAATTGTTATGCTTTATTTCACACTCAAGCTCCTGCTGGAAATTTCACAGGTGGCTTCACCGCTTTCGAAGTTCCTGTTTTCTGTTTACGCTGCGGCAGGACAATCTGAGATCCCTCACCTTGGCAGTTGTATGGTGCGGTAGTCACAAAGAATCGCGCTTGTTTCTATCTGTTCAGAGCCAACTTTTCATTGCCTGTCTTCTACAGAACCCAGCAGAGAGCGTAATTCGAACGACAGCTGCTCTGCTCTCACGCTAAGCTCAACGGTGAAATCTGCGCTTCGATTTTTTTCTCCTTCTCTCTCTCTCTCTCTCTCTCTCTCTCTCTCTCTCTCTCTCTCTCGAAGTGTTTTATAGCCATCGTCGCACACAGGCCATCGGCGCTCTCGAATGAAACTCTTGTGGCTGCATGGCAGGTCCGCTCCTAGCGGCTCCTGGTGCGCTATTAGTGTCGAGAACAAAGTGGCGGCTGCTATATACCTGTCAGGTGTCCCCTCGGATAAACGTCCGCGAGAAGAGGCAATTTAGACCTAGCCGTACCGCGGGAACTGACGGCGCCGAACCTTCATTAGCGCGACGATAGACGCTCGCTGTAGCTTGTCACAAAAAAAAAAAGAAAGACAGAGCCTTAGGTAAGACGATGGTGTGCGCTCGGCCTGTTTTCGGTGCTACGTTCGCGAGAGGCCCCCCCTGTCACGCCATAAAAGCAGGGCGACGCGAGTCCAGCCGGAAGCCGCCTCTGCAGCGCTTCGAGCAGGAAGACCCTCCCTCGCCTTCCTGTCGCGTCAGTCCCGCCACTCGGCGAAAGGTTGTGCCCTTGGCGTGCGTAAAATGACCCGTACGGCCACCAGTAGTTAAGACACCATCCGTACGTGTGTTGAGTTACTGGGCTGGTCTTAACGAAGCTGTATTATTAGCGCAGGAAACACGGACCTGGAATCAACAGATCTCGATGATGGCGGCTGTGAGTCTGGATGTGCGCTTCCGGATGAGCGCACCCTTTCTTTCTTTCTTTCTTTCTTTCTTTCTTTCTTTCTTTCTTTCTTTCTTTCTTTCTTTCTTTCTTTCTTTCTTTCTTTCTTTCTTTCTTTCGTTCTTTCTTTCTTTCTTTCTTCCTTGCTTTCTTTCTTTCTTTCCATTATTTAACCACATGCCTCTCCCTAGGGTAGCGAACCGGACTTGCGCGTGGTGGACATCCCCGTTTTTTTTTTTTTCAGTTTTCTCTCATTCTCATTCTCCGTGGCGGAACAAGGGAAAGGGGATACGCTATTCCAGTGACCACGTTTCTGCAAAACGACTTCACAGAGAAAAAAAAATGCTGCTTCTACGAAAAGAAGGGTTCCGCACGTACGTCTTTGGCCGATCATCTGCGCTTTCCCTAAGTACACGTGTACCCCCATTCTATGGAATGAAGATCACCATCGTAATGTTCTCGCCCACACCGTTATTATGGGGTCTTATGGGGGAAATTGGCGTAATGGAAGGTGTAAACAAAAAATTCGTCAGCTCTTCCACTCTGTGATTAAGACGAGCAGCGAAGGTGTGGTGTGTTTTACCTCAATTGACGCATTTATGTATATTATTATTATTATTATTATTATTATTATTATTATTATTATTATTATTATTATTATTATTATTATTATTATTCACGGACACAGACAACGAATACATATTTTGACTATGGAGTGATTTATTCTTATTATTCTATGAAGTAGTGACGTGTGCAAGTACCCCGCATGGCAGACGGGAATTCTGTAGCGTCTACAACTGCACTGTGAACTAACTAACTATGACAAGTAAATGAAACTTGGCGTAAGGATATAATCATCATTGAGGTCAGTTTTAACAATAATTTGTTTCGGGATAGATAAGACGAGAGCTAGAGCTGTTTTCTGTAACCATACTCCCTATACATATAGACGGCCATGTATTGCCAGCAGACGGGAATTCTTTAACGTTTACAACTTCACTGTGGACTAACTAATTATGGCAAGCAAATGAAACTCGGCGTAATGATAGAGTCTTCTTAGTGGCCAATTTCAGTATGATTTTTTCTAAGATACCTGCATTAGATTGATAGCTACAGAGCATTCGCGAGAAACTGGAGACGAAAATTTTTTCGTGTCGACGCGACGCGTAGACGGACGGACATCGACCACCGCCTGAGGGCAGCTATATGCAGCTCCGCTGTAAAAAGTCGCAGTTTCGCCAGAAAAGTAAAGTATCGATTGCGATAGCACATTAGTGGATAGCTATACGAAGTAAGCATAGTAGTTTTATTGGCCGTGCAAACTTGTAAACATGGGAGGGCTCTACTCGCGGACAACATTATGTGGCGATGAAAGGAAAGCTACGGGCGCATGCCAGCTGCACATCTGTTACCGCGCCAAGTAGTCCGGCCGCGTTTGACACGGCTCTTGGTTTGCTCGGAACATACGGTGAATCGACGCAGCTTCTACATGCGACAGTTTAGCATTTCCCCTGACGCGGAAGGGAAAAGCTGCACAGTAAGTAAACCTTTACACTCAGTGGTGTGTTTTCTCTTATTTAACTATGGCTTATAAGGTGCCTATCTTTATTCCCCAACCTAACCTAACGTGGATTAAAACGCGGGACACTTGTCAGAAACGCTCTCACTTGCGCGCGCTTTGCCTCCATAGCTTTCCCTTCATAGCCACAGAAAGTTGTCCGCGAGCATAACTAAGTTAACAAGCATGGTGTCACGCGCGCACAAGCCTACATGAACACATCTCGCTCGATGACCGGGGAAACTCGCTCGGTTAGTTATGAATAGAGTGCCTCTTACTACGCTTTTTAACAGATGCGCATGTGCCTATGGATTGATAAGCTGAAACACACCTGCGATGTCTTGGTGTCGCAGCAATAGTGATTTAGTTAATGCTCAGTCAAATAGCAGAACCGTGCAGCGAACACTCTTATCGCAGATGCTGATGGCCGACCTCTGGTACATTTCATGCATTTCATGTTTGTCGGTGGCGGGTCAGAGTAATTTGATTTCGGCATTACCGCACACTTGCTCTGCGTTGCGTAATCGTCAATAACTGATCAGTGAAATTCGCAGCCGAAGCTCGAAGGTTTTTGCAGGCGTGCATTGACCATCCTGTTTAAATGCTGCAAGAGCGAGAGAGAAAAAAAAGTTGAGAGCGGCAGATGCGATGATAGCTTAATCAGCGATGTGTTCGGCGATGTGTTTCAATTTGGAGAACGCAGCGCATACGTTTCAGTGGAGACCTTCGCACCTTGGTTCCTCTTGTAATGAAAGAGCAGATGCTCTTATCAATGAAACGCTTTCCAGATAGCCAATGGTCAGAGCTTCTGTGATTCCCCGACTCTTTAAAGAGACAATTCGTCGGCTCTTTCGTTCACTTTAACTGTACCACATCAGTTATCTGTTACACAGGGACGCAGCCGTACGCAAGCCACCCCCCTATATAAAGTAGTAAGAATCGAATATTATTTTACTCCAGCATGGGCGTTTAAGATCGGCTGTGCTGCTATGTTGCACCGAGTGCAGCAAAAGTGGCGGCAGAAAGGAAGTCACTTGTCTTTGCAAGTGATTCTGTCCGGAAGTAAGCAGCGTGCGAAGAAGGTTTCTTCATAAAATGAAGAACAGTTAGGTTTCCCGAACGGATCGTGGACATTACAATAAGAAGTACGCGCATTCTTCTCACTTTTCGGCGAGAGACTGAATTCACAGACTTGTAATGAAACATATTCGCTACATGTACAGGCGGGGCAATTGCTAGCCAAGTTTGCCAGGGTAACCTTGCCTGTAACAACATAACCACCACCACCACCACCACCACCACCACCACCACCACCACCTATACAGAGAGTAAACAGAAAATAGTGTGAGTCCACTCTGCTGGCAAGCTTCTCAATCAGACGTCGCATTTTACCTGATCAAGCTATCAGCTTGGAACTTGGTAGTGCTAGCCTCTGATTAGTCACCACTGTTAAATTATCTATTTCGTGTGCGAGGTGGCTGCCATTAGCTATCAAGTAGAACGCAATCGCAGCTAGGCTGCATTAGCTATCGAACAGCTACGAGTCACAAGTGAAACTTGTAGCTCTGAGCTATCTATTGCGCTGGCTTGCCTTATGGCTTCCACTAACATTTGCACCATTCCAAGAAAGTAGCATAATGTTGTACAGTACAAAAATAAAACAAATCGTTGACACAGGTAGGTGTGCAAGCAACCACGATGATCATGATAGCGATGTACTTCTTTGCATAAAAGATTGAGTACCTATGTATTCGAATGACATGGGTGCCCTCAAGGGTACAGAAATATGAAAAGAAAATATGGATGGTACGACTGTGGACTGTTTCTTATTCTAACACTTCTTGAATCGAGCATTTGGGACAATAAAGCTCTATGTAAGAATAGTTCTTCATAGCGAGCACATTATATATTGAACACAACAGAGCAATAATTGAAGCAGTTCTGTACGAAGTAAAACCATGCGAATTCGACATTCGGTTTACAAAGTCACTCACTTACTGCACGTCCTTAAGTACCAGAGTGTATGGAAGAAGACAAATGAAAATGAAATAAAAACGATAAATCAGAAACGAAATTAATAATCACAGAGTGGGCTAACTTAATGTCCCAAAGCCAGAGGGAGGCAGAGCCCCATGGTTCGCTTGAACGAAAGTCAGGTTATCGAAGCAGCGCCGCAGTCTTGACGAATTGCATTATCGCTGCCGAAGTTCGTTCTTAACGAAACCCTTCTGCAATGACCTTGGTGGTACGTGCTCTCTGTCCAAGAGCAGGGAGCGACCGGCTTCGGCGCAGTCGGCTCTCTTGACCTTTCCGCTGAACACGGAGCTCGCCGTTTCGATGTAGCGGCCGCGCAAACAAAGTTCTCATGTCCACATCGCAGCACTCACCAACACAATAAAAAAGAAAGAAAATCGCATGCGATGAAGTGCCTTTGAGTGAATAAATTTTATCACATGAGAAGAAAGGTATCTTCCGGATGAGCGATGGTAGGAAACAGTACGTTAATCAACATTGACGAAGGCGCGCGATGCGGTGGGAACAAAATGGGGCTGGCTAAAGTACCAGTCCTTGAGCCCTTCGCTCTTGCGAAGGACTCAAGGACTCTTACTGTTCGTTCGGTGTCCGGGAATCCGCTTTGCCGGAGAAGAATAATTACGTGACGCTCAGAACACGCAGGGGATATGAGAAGGGGAGAGCAGGGGTCATCAAGAGTGACGATCCTGCTGCCGCGAATCAGATCGGCACGGAGATACTGTTTGGCTGTCCCAATGCGTGGACACTGCTGGGCCTTTGTTTGCGGTGCAGGTTGCACGGAAGGTTCAGCGGACGCTGTCAGGTCTTAGTGCCGCACCATCTCTCATCTCTTTCAGAGGAACCATAGTCTAGTTCTCGACTACGGTTCATTTTGTTTTTGCACGTCGCAAGACTGGCTGGCTTGTTTGACTGAGAAGGGGCATAATGTACCTATTTCCTGTATTTCACAATTTTTGCATTGTGAGCGCGAAAAACGAGCCCTTGTTCCACCGAACAGCATTCCCAGTTGAATTCGTAATGTACCTGTATCCTGTATTTCACAAGCCTTGTATTGTGAGTGCGAAAAACGAGCCCTTCTTCCACCGAACAGCATTCCCAGTTTAATACAAGCAGTTAAGCTGCCAAACATCGGATAGAGTTGACCTTGCGTGGCATATAATAGAATAGCATGAGTGTTTGAGACGTTCGAGGCTTTTCAAATATATACGACACTCGGGCTCGGCACGACAAAAATGGTTAGGATGCTTATTCCAGTTTCTGATCCTCCCATCTCAACGTGCATTTTGCCCAAGCCCTGGATGCCGAGATGTATTTTATAAACAAAAGTACCGTCTGAAGCTCTTGAAAATATTCGTTTTTGTCGCTGATCGCATTTGCTCACCATATCCGCCTATGCTGCGTGGCCGAAACGCCGCTTGAGGTTAAATTTAGTAGAGGCTGGCAGAAATGCGTTAGAATGAAAAAAAAATGAAGAGTGTGCAACCCTACGTGACCGGAAAGCCTGAAAACGTAGTTTGCGGCGTAAGCACCGTTTTCAAACGTCTATGCGCACAAAACCATCCCGTTTTCAACGAAAAGAGAAGAAACTAACTGTGCTGCTTTTGTTTCTGCTTCGTTCCTCTCCTTTCGTCGTGAAGACCCCAGGAGCGTACGTCTACAAGTCGTAGAGAAAATGCGCGAAGTACGGTGAAGTGCAAACAAAGACACAGTGAAGCGACAGGATAAGCATACGGGGGAGCCAAGTGGAGAGCAGCCAAGCACGGTAAAGAAGAGATCGAAGCTGGCGTAGCTTGGAGGAGTAAATGGGAAGGGATGGGCCAAGACGTGCGGCTTACTTCGTGAAGGAAAGCGCGGTTGACGCATTGGTGCTGAGTTTTGTGCGTGGCGGCTTGAGACGGAGACAGCTTCGAGGGCAAGGAAAAGACCTCGGACGAGAGAGGTACGTTCGGCTTGGCATATGCTGATGGAATAACCGGGATGACAGGGGCTTACAGACGACAGAAACCCCGTGTCTCTCCGCGCCAACCGGCGACGGAGCTGTTTCGCATGCAGCTGTTCGTTCTGTGGACGTTGGTGGCAGACGAGTGGAAATGGCGCTCGGCAGCTTAGAATCAAGCGAGATGAGAGTCATCACTTTTTGCAGTGCTGAAAAAAAAGTCATCCACGCAGCCTGCTTTTAAGTTTGCTGTTCCATTTTGCTACAGGGTCACAAAGCGCTGCACACGACACAATTATCGAAGGCTTGTCTGATCATTTCCCTTCCGAACCGGCGTAATCTCTTCGTGAAAAGAAGAGGGCTAGCGTCCCCGAAACGTCACCTTAGTAAGCAGTGTCACAATTCTTTGAGCCATTTTAATTTTTACATATGGCACGCTTAGAGCAACCAACCCGCGTTGAAATTCATTTTGACATCTATATTGAAAGTCAGATCAACGGATAGCATCATTCCGCGACATAGCTGTGTTCCTGTACAGCTCTCACTACTTGGATACGTTATTAATACAAAAAATTCTTTTGTATTAGGAGCCTGAGTCATCTGCACCTCTAACTCTAACTGAAATGACATAGAATGCGACTTTATTTTTTAATTTAAGATATTTTTGACCTCATGCTGATTGGTAACTATAATCCACCGAATGCAACTTTGACAGCCGCTGCGTTATCCCCCATTGCAGCAGCGTTTTTACTGCTGCATTTCTGTTTCATTTTTCATAAAGTCACATAATTTAGATGGCCTCATCATCTAACCTCGCGATTTTTGGTGGCGCAATAAACGATGTCACCTTTTTCGTCCTTGTTTCTTTTCTTTTCTTGAAGTTTCACTGCAGGGCACGCCCGGCTGCCTCGTCCTCATAGATAAGAGACTGCTCGGCCGGAGTTGAATGCGGTTCCCTCTCTATTCCAGATATCGGCATACTTTCCGTCCTCGGCTCGACGTCCTTTCGTGTGGACGCAACGAAATGCCGGAACTTATGCCCCATGAACGGCTGGCAGATTGTTCGTTCCTTTTTTTTTGTATCTTTACACCACTTGTCTTGTTTTACACCTTTCGATACAACATTGCACAAAGTAACAGATATTACGTTGCCGCTGGGATAGGCAGGCACGAACAGGATGCTGTGTATGAAGGGAGGAATGCCGAAAACTCGTGCATTCGCTTTCAAAGGCAACACGCGCGGAGAACGCGGCGCCGAAGGAGGAGCGAAATAGAAAAAAAAGGAACCGAAGTTAGGAAGAAGGATATAAGTGAAAGGAGCACGGACGTTACATCTTTTACTTGCTCTTTTTTTGTTCTGCTGGAAACATTATTCACCAAAAGCAAAGGAAAGTACCCTCATTCCAGAATGCGATTGTGAGTGTGATTCATGACCCATTACCTGCCTTTCGTATCATATCGCCATCGCATTGTTGTTGTGAAGGCAGTGTAATTGCGAACATGAGGAGCCGAGCATCAAAAGAGACAAACCCGTGTGTTCAGCGAATTCGTTATTACCTAGTTGCGCTAGTTGGAATCGGTTGACGCAGAACGGGGGTAATTGGAGATGGCTGGGAGAGGCCTTCATCCTGCAGTGGACATAAAGTAGGATGATGATGATGATGATGATGATGATGATGATGATGATGATGATCTACCACTTCGAAATAGCATATAGATAAGGAGTTGGATGTATTGTTCCATACTCCAGGAAAAGAAAAAGTAATTAAGAAAGTGTTAGCACTCAGTATAGCGCCTGCAGAATGATGAGTGAGTGAGTGAGTGAGTGAAACAACTTTATTTGGTCCACTATAGACGTAAGCAAACTCCACGTCACCTGGCTAGGCCCACTCGGGGACCATGATGAAAACAAGTATTCGCTACATCTATGCACTTACATTTGCAAACTCTAACAGAAGACGTACGACTACGACTTACAAACGTAAGAAAATAATTTTACGCATAAGTGACATGTTGAATGTTACGCAGCATTTCTTCCTCCAAACAAATTGGCAGCATCCATGGACACCTATGGAATACGCCATTAGCTGATAATATCCACCGTCACCGTGTATTAGTAAACGTGCGCCGTTTCCTAGCCAGTACATTGGAAGGAAACCAGGCTAATACTCACCGTGTGTTCCAGTTGGTATGAATAAATATATAGATTAAAATTTTTACTGACAACATAAAAGAAAACAATCCTTCAATTTGTTTTCCTTAGAAAGGATTTCATCTGCCTTCGCCATTTACCAGCGTCACTTACTATGGTAATATGTATTTTTTTATCCGATGTCTAAAGGCAGCGAAACGTACTCTGAACACCGCAATGGTCCTTCGAAGGAAAAAAATACGTTCTAGCCCAGCACTGCATATTTCTATTATTTTTCTTCCTTCCTTTATTTTTTTTCAGTTTCAGCTATTTTCAGACAGAAGAAAGACATAATTGAAGAAAGGCTAATCGCTTGGAAGACCGGGCTGGATCGTTCAAGCATGTCCTAGCTATTATTTCGTCACTGACGCTCCAACGCGCTTCAAGGGCAAAAAAAAAAAAGAAAAGGAAGACACCACTCCCGTTTCTTTATGCCATCTTGCGACATAAACTTTTTGTAGTCTAAACGATTAATTCTTTTGTTTTCTCATTTGGTACTTTTTCCAAGTTCAAAGTATATGTCAGGACGCAAGGAACAGTATAGAGCCATTTGCGATCCTCAACTGAGTGAAAAATTGACACAGAAAAGAAAAAACTTAAGGCTGCTAAAATTGGCATCCCTCGCATTAGTTCTCGCGAGAAAATAATGTTAAAGGGGCGACCTTCAGTTACACCAATCATCAGCTTGCTGCGACACTTAACTGTTCTGCTAAGTTTGGCTTGAAGGTGAAGTTATTACTGATGATCACCAAGTGACTGTTTTTCTCTTTCATTTGCAATAAAATCAATCACTCAATCAATCTCTTTTGATCGGTGTCAGAGAGAGATTACCACGTATAACGCGAGCGAGAGTTAGGTGCGTGAGGGAGCATGGGCGCGCGCTAGTTTTACTTACGCTACAAGCGCTGCGGTGGAATGCACGCCTAATATTCAGCACTGCTACAGCATTTTGCGCTCTTCGTGCCGCACGGCAGCAATTGACTTATAAAGTGAGAGCAGGTCAGGTCATCCCCATATTTCGTCGTGCTAGCTAGCGCTTTGAGACACTGTGGTAGACTGCACCGCCTTCAGTAACGGCCCCATTCCTCGGTCCTTTCCTCGTAGTACCTAGTGCTTCGAAAACACTGTGCGACGCTGTACTGGATCCAGAATTGTGGTATTGATTGATTGATTGATTGATTGATTGATTGATTGATTGATTGATTGATTGATTGATTGATTGATTGATTGATTGATTGATTGATTGATTGATTGATTGATTGAGTTTAGCGTCCCAAAGTAACACTATGGTTATGAAAAACGCCGTGGTGGAGGGCTCCGGATTATTTTTTGACCACCTGCAGGCTTCTTTCTCTTCTTTTTTTTTGAAGTGCGCAATATAAGTAAAGCAGCATTGTTGTGTTTCATCTCAGTTTAAGTGCGGCCGCCACGGCCTGGGATTGAGCTCGTGACCTTCAGGATCGGTCCAGGTAACCACGCAGATTTTGCAGTTTCTTCATGGGAATAAGAAAAAACAAAGAAAGAGAGAGAAAGAAAAATGCCGCAGATCTAACGAGTTGCAATCTACGTATATGCACTGAAGCTTTGTGTGAGTGTACAAAAGAGTCGAAGCACGAGTTCATGTTTATTGAATGCCCGCACAAAGTCACACGGAAAGCTTTATTCGGGCATTGTAGAGAGGCTAATGCAATGCCGCCGCCGTTGTCGCGGATGCGCGGAGGCGAGAGCCATCTGGTTGTGCTGCAAGGAACCCAGCGGCGCGCGCTGCGCGCGTACTCATCTGTGATTGGTTGGGCTAGAGAACAGCCAAGCCGCAGCGCCCATGATCGCGAAACCCGGCCAGGTTCGCAAAGAAAAGTTGTTTTTTTTTTAAATAGCTGTCGTCATATGCCATCTCTCTGTCACCGTCGTCGTACATATGTCGTGCTGCTGTCGTCACATGAACGCACGCTTAAGTGTTGTTCGCTACCGCGACAAACCACTGTTCCCATTGTGCACAATAATCTATTGCAATATGTCAAGTAGGGAGCTGCCTACGTGTAGGTGTTGTTTTCACGCAAACGCAAATGTAATCGAATTTTTTCCGGTGCTTGGCTCACATTTTTTTCATTTTAATTTAAGTTAACAAGCAGTTAGCTGCACTTGTCTCGGCGCACTGCGCCACTGGCAGCACCCACGTTAGTCGCCGCTTCTCTTCTTTGGGGAAACGTAAAAAGCCGATGCCACTGCCTTTTTTCGTGCAGTTTACGCCTCCAACCACGCAGCAACTAGCCAGCTTGAGGAACCGATTGTTCGTACGCGCGCGCGCGTACACACACACACACACACGCACACGCACACGCACACACACACACACACACACACACACACACACACACACACACACACACACACACACACACACACACACACACACACACACACACACACACACACACACACACACACACACACACACACACACACACACACACACACACACACACACACACACACACACACACACACACACACACACAAGCACACACACACGCACACGCACACACACACACACACACACACGCGCGCACACGCACGCAGACAAATGTTGGACGCTTAAGCTTCGCCATTAAGAGCCAAAACGCTGGCGACGAAAGCTATGCACGAAGGCAAGCTTTCTGTTAAAAACGTGGCCTCTTGCGTGGGCCGATCTCCTGTTTTTGTTTCGCGCTTTTAATATTTCAGTCTGAGAAGAGCTAACATAAAAAATATGCGCTGTACGAGTTTTTTCCCCTTACATTTGTTTGTGGGCTGCCGTTCTCAAAATTCCGAGGAATAGCTTTGCAAAGAATAAAAGACAATGTATGAGCAGCTTTGGTGGTAGAAGAGTGGTTGGGTATGCGTGGTTCGAAATTCTTTTTGTCAAAGCGATGTCCGACGCTGAACGCCGACGCTGTCGCGTGTTTTACATAGATTTTCTGCGACACGAGACCCATAACGCTATCGCAATAAAAAAAAAAAGAATGGACAGCCGTTATACATGAAGCTGTCAGCGTGTGCCAACTGTCCTGCGGCGTGCTTTTTGCCTACTAAACACTCCTGCATGTGCTGGAAGATAACGTGACCGACCCGTCTTAGCGTAGGTCGGGAGAGGTCTGTTGCATATACTTTATTTCAGTCTCCTTTCTTGACCATTTACTCTGCCCCCCTTGCTTGACACTACACTCTAAAGATAGGCTAGAGATAAAATTGAGCGCGATATCATAGAGGCGTATATTATCAAGTTTGTGTTCTCTTTATTATGCACAGTGCCATTTCGGTAGGGGTTACAGACCCCGTCAAGCCGAATTCATTTGGCTTTTTGTCTGTACTCCTGTCATCTGTACATGTATAGGTGCAAATAAACTTGAATTGAAAAAAAAGAAAAGTTGGAAAGAGAGAGAGAGAGAGAGAAGGAGAGAGAGAGAGAGGGGGAAGGGAAGAAGGAAAGGCAGGGAGGTTAACCAGACTGGGTCCAATTTGCTATTCAACGCGTGTGGAAGGGAATGCGGAGTGAAACAGAGAGAGAGAGAGAGAGAAAACATGAGTCTATACCATGAGACTGGATGGCAGGCCATTTACAGAAGCAAAGATCTTGGGAGCCTGGCCTCACAGTTCATTAGCTCAGAAAGCAGTCCGATCGCTTCTTCACTACCTGAAGGCAACAGACTTGAGTGCCCGACTATGGACATCCTACACCTAACTCAGTGCATGTGAAAGTTGGAAAGAAGTAGTTGTATCAGCACGGCACCACTATCACTAATGGAAAAATAAATTTTATTTTTTTAGCAGGTTTGCTGTGATAGTGCGTGCATGTATAGACGTAGCTTCGGGTGAATAAGCATAAAGGTGTAAGCATAAAGCGCTTGTCCTTGTTTTCATGAGTTTCCACCTGTCCTCGTCTTGTTTGCGCTGAAAAAATTTCTCCATGATGAAGGAACTACACTCGCGGACAACTTTCTGTGGCTATGAAGGAAAAGCTACGAGACTCAAATCGC
The DNA here is from genome assembly GCF_050947875.1 of Dermacentor variabilis. Classification (NCBI taxonomy): domain Eukaryota; kingdom Metazoa; phylum Arthropoda; class Arachnida; order Ixodida; family Ixodidae; genus Dermacentor; species Dermacentor variabilis. The sequence goes on along the minus strand of NC_134571.1, from coordinate 48,036,439 downwards.
GCACAAGTTAGAGCGCTTCTATAAAGAGTCCCGCGTTGTCATCCACGTTAGTTTAAGCGGGGGAAAAGAAAACATAAGCACCTTATTAGCAACAGGTGAATAAGACAAAACGCACCACTGAATGTGAAAATTTACATATTTTGCGGCTCTTCCCTTCCGCGTCTGGGCAGACGCGAAACCGTCGCACGTGGAAGCTGCGTCGATTCACCGTCTGTTCCGAGCAGCCAAAAGATTGTGCAGAAGCTCCGCTCCCGTAGCTTTCCCTTCATAGCCACAGAAAGTTGTCACGAGTAAAGATCACTCCAATATTCTTCTGCTGTTGTGGTTCCAACATTTCCCAAACTTAACGACTGCAGGATTCTTTTTTCCTTTTTTTTTTCTAGTGACGCTGTGCGACTATTATGCGCAGCTCCATTGGTCTCGGCGGTACGCCCGAACTCTTAATCTTTCTCTCCTGGTCGCTGACGAATCCTTTTTGAGCAAACTCGGTGTTTCGTTTCATCTTGGAACCAGAACGCAGGTGCCTGAGAAAAAATTAAATATCCAACGGTTCTTCAGTTTCACCGCAAGTGGCGCAACTTGCACTTTCTCAACTATTGCCCTAGACATGACTTGTCTCCTTACAGCAGGCGTTATGCCTGACGCCGAGGCAGCGCGTAAGCGTTTCCCGTGAAAGCATAGGGATCTGTCTTACAGCAGGCTTCCATGCAGCTTCCACATTTCTGTATAGTGTTCTCGTCAGGCAGTAAGCAGGAAACAAAAAACACACGTGCGAAGAAAAAGGGGGCAAGTAGTCAATATAAGCACGCTTCAAAGGCTACGATCGACGCATACAAGTAGAATGTTTCGTAAGCGCGGATATCGGAAAGAGTAACTCTACACGGCAGGGGGTCGTTCCAGGAATAGTTGAACCGCGCTGCCGCGTTATTTTTTGAGTGGCTCCGCAGCAGCCGATTGATAGATGAAATGCTTGCGAGCTTCAGAGAAACAACTTACTACGGTGCGTCGAGAGAGACTGTACAAGGGCATGAAATAATAAAAAAAGATGAAAATTGGTGCTCTCTTTATAATGTAATTGAAAAATCATGAAACGAAGCCCGGGTTTTGCCAACCGGGGTTCGATAATCGTTTCGTCGCCTATTAGGAGATTTTTCAGTTTTGACTGCAGAAAGGGGGGGGGGGGAGGACAAATGCATATTATTTCTTCAAGAGTATGCGGCGTTAAAGCAGCTTATTATGATCGTTCATGCATGGAAAAATCTCATTCTGACTCAAGGCAGCAATGTGTTTTCTAAAGTGCACAGATCGGTTCGAAGCAGCGATTTTCGGCTTTGGTGTGCGCACCCTTCCTTGCGCAACGGAATACGAAACTGCGTCGTAAGAATTTGATCGGCTGCACGAATCCACTAGGAGTAGAGCCAATATTTCCAGCCGGTTAGGTAGCGGAGCAGAACCGACATTGAATTGCGCACGGCTAGGGAAACATTTGTCATCGTGGACCGAATAATCTTGTTCGAAGGTCGCAACCTGTAGCACATGGAGAAGTATAAATTTACCGGACAGGCTGTAAAACAACGCTCACAATAACAGGATGGATATAAAACTTGCAATATCATTAACTGGCAGTTCCTACAAAATATATAGTGCACGGCGTAATGTACCTATTCGATGTTTATATAATTTGCTCAAACATACGGTTTTCAAATAGTGTTATGTAAATACAAAATATTTTTCGAATTTATATTGCCGAAAATTTTGAAGGGTAGATATATCGCAAGGCACATCCACTTAGAACAAATTCTAAGGACTCCACATGTTTCGAGATATTAATTTTCAATGTGTCCGACAAAATGCATTGGCGTTCCAGTCACTGTCAAGCTTCAATGCATAAAACAGCGTTCTTTTTCAAAGAGTAAGTGAAAAAACAGCGCACTTTTACCGCAGCTTTGAGGGCGTATATATCAAAACAAATACTATCCTCAGAATTCGTTCCCATTCGATATGCCTTTTCTACCTTTGGCTCCAATTTTGTAGTTGTAATGGCCCACCGTTTACAACCCTACGCATTACATGGCCTGGCCCACTCCAATTTTTTTCTTAATGTCAACCGAACTATCGGCTATGCCTTGCAAACTCATTAGCTGGAATTCGTAGATTGATGTATGTGCTGTAAATGAATTGTTTAAACGTTAATTAGCTGAATTATGGTTATTATTCAGTTGAGCATTTTGATTTCTCATAGGAGCAACGGCCACCTCATCGAGTAATTAATATCAAGGGTTAGAATTGTGCTGTTTGCCACAGGACTTTTTTTAAAAGCTTGGCGCAATAAAAAAAAAAACACCTTTATAAGCACTGCACACACGTGGGAATGTAGCCTGTACCTGCTGTTTCAAGATAAACTCGGCATTAAATTTAGCGCATACGTATAAATAAAGTTATTCGACGGGTCGCGCAGGCGCATTACTATAAAAAAAAAAAAGATGCTTGTAAAACTAACACACTCAGAGCTTGTTTTTTACCGCCAACTGTACACGCGAGTGAAACGATCTTTCGGATCATGTGGCTTATGCGGCGCATCTTTCCTCGTTTCTGTCAGAGCGCGAAAACTTACAAATTTTATCCCCTCTCCAACTTTCCCTTTCTTCTGTTTCTGATGATATGACGGTCTTGAACATATGTTTCGTCTGTAGCGCAATTTCCTTCGTCAGCTCAACCTTGGAATTTTGTTCTCAGTTGCGCGTTGTGAGCTGTTTACAGTGCGTAACGGATATTGCTTGCCTACTCGGAGGGACGTTGTGTCGCGACCCTGTCCTGCTTACGAATTTAAAACGAATCCAACTGACACTTCGTTAATGAATATGTACCGCAGCAATGATACTATACACATTGAAGAATACAGCACTTGGAAATGCGTTTTCGGCGTCTAGAACCTCATCGTGGCGCCGATTGCGATGTAGCCTATACATATTGTTGTGCTTGAAACGTTTTGCTTATCATAACGTATAAAGTTGGGCTAGTTCGTATTGACTGAACGTGCTGAGCCGTAGCGCGAAAGCCCCCTGCACGGGATGCAAGTGACGCAGAGTTGAAGCGCTGTAGTGTGCTCCACCTTTTACTAGTTATCTTGTGTCGCGTCTCTCGCACTGCAGGCATATCGTGTTGCATCCACATCGTGTCGTTTTGCTGAAATTGAGACTACAGCGGTGGCTGCCGTTCACGCCAACGTACGAATCCGACGGGAGGAGAAAGAAGTTCTACTGCGTTTTTTTTCTTTACGGTAGTGCAGAACGGGCGCCTAGTTTCCGGCTGTCGCCAACGAAATTGGATCAGTCAACGAGCGAATGCGTGTGCGGCGACCGCGCTTTCGGGTTTGCATGCCAGGGTGGCATGCTTACAACTTCCAAGCATGGTTTTGCTGGGAGGGCGTTCTTGTCGGCCGCAGAGTGCGTGCGCAGGCGTCCGTCCTGTCAGTTTGCGTTATTGTCCTTGTTTTCATTCTCCAGCTTGTCTCGTTCTTCGATTGACCGTGCCGAATCGGCGGCTCCGTGCGAGCTGCCTCAATTTATTTGCAGGCTGTGCTGGGAAAGTGCAGTGTTTCCCCCTTTTTGTCGATGTTCTGCGTTGTTATAGCAAAGTTTATATGCGGCATGAAAATTTCACTCGGAAATATTACTATCGCAGGCAAAGAGTCCGAATGCAATAACGGATTTTTTTTCCATCGACAAGGCAAATAAGAAGTGAGGCGTGCAGACAGGACACAAGAGTAGAGAAGTAGACAACACGAACGATGTGTTGTCGTGTTGCCTACTTCTCTACTCTTGTGTCCTGTCTGCACGCCTCACTTCTATTTTGCATAATGAATCCTTACCAACTAGCTCAGCTTTCTGTCGTTCTAAGGCAAATAATGTTTGGCTTTGTTCTGTTGAGCTCTAAATCAGTTTCTGTGTAGAGAACGAGGTATAAGGTATCTCGGAAGTTCCACTTTTTTCCCGTTCTATCGACACTCTCGCACAAACAAAAGTTATTTAAACTGTAATAAAGGTAACGCTATACCATTCTACGCTCAGTCAGCATCTCACTCGTGTCGACACTGTTATACAAAAATGGATGCTGCGGTTTAACATATTTAACCTTTGGTGAAGGAGCCCTATATGTACTACATGTATATGCGAGATGCTCTTCTATCTTTTTTAGCTGCATCTAATACCTTTTTAATTGCCCTTGGCAGAAATCACAATTCTAAACCTTGCACTAAACAATACTCGACGAGGCGATCACTACATCTACGAAGAAAACGAAATACCTGATTGAGCGTTTTTTTAAACGTAAGTGGAACAAGAACGCATTTTTACGGCAAATTTACGGCGCATATTTCGAAAATGATGCCATCCTCGTAATTCGTTCTAAGTCGATAAGATTTGCATACTCAAGAGGTGAAATTCGCAAATAAATATCTGTACCGTAATACAATTGATTAAACTCCCAATTAACTTAATTAAGCTACTAATTTAATTATGCATATTTATTTCTTCTAGAGGTATTCGTGTATTTTAAATCAAGGGTTGTAATTGTGCTATCTGCCACAGACAGTTTTTAAAGCTTTGGTGCAGCTAAAAAGGACCCTGTATATAATAATAATAATAATAATAATAATAATAATAATAATAATAATAATAATAATAATAATAATAATAATAATAATAATAATAATCCGTCTATGTTTGCATGGCTGTCGCAGGACGAAGTCCTCTGCCAACGCTCTCCAATTGCCGCTGTCTTGCGCTAGCCGGTTCGAATGTGCGCCCGCAAATTTCTTAATTTCATCACCCCACTTCATTTTCATCCCTCAAAGTCTGCGCTTCCCTTCCTTTGGCACTCGTTCTGTATCTCTAATGGTCTGCCGGTTATCTGCTCTACGCACAACACGGCGTGCTCAGCTCCATTTCTTTTTCTTTTAATGTCAACTAGAATATCGGCTATCCCCGCTTGCTGTCTGATCCACAACTCTCTCTTCCAGTACGTATATCTATACGTAACGGTTAACTCTTGAGCAAGAGGTCTCGGGTTAAATTTCCAGCTGCCATAGTCATTTTGAGTTAAGCTTTAGAATACTCAAGGTGTTCGAATTGTTTTACGGCTCGATGGGACGTTCCTCCTAGACCAGCGGCATCTTCGACACATAAATGTAACTAATCATGCTGAAAAAGGAAAAAAAGAACAACGAAATATGGTGACAGGAAGGCGCAGACTAAGTTTTGCGTTAATACTTGCTTTTTTGCAACGCAAGCTACGGTTATTATTATGCAAACCGTATGCTTGTGTGCATTCCGCTCGTGCAAAACCAATATACGAAAGTGAGTAGGGGTCACGAAGGCGCATACAATTGAAGTAAGTAAGTAAATAAATAAATAAATAAATAAATAAATAAATAAATAAATAAAAGTTGTCGCGTTGTATCATAGAGGTCGAGTGCTTCACAAACTGTACGACCACGAAAACACTCAGTGCTACTCGCGCAAGCCTGAGCTCTAAGCGCGCTGAATGCACGCGGAAAGGGTGCACGATACAGGATCGACGACAAAGCTGCGCATATGACATAATAAGAACCGCACTGTTTTGAATGAAAGTCTACAAGCAATGCAGCGCTTCTCGTAGCGAACTTCTCGTAATTTAGCCTTTCTTTTTCAGAAATGAAGGAAAGCGCCTTCCTTCGCTAGAGTATATGCCTTTGCCAGCATCGTTCGTCATTTCGGCCGTTCTTTTTTTTTTTTCCTTTCCTTTCCTAAAGCAGCCTCTTACAGTTTTCCAGATTTCGGCTTCGACGCCCACTTCTCGGCGACAATGGAAGGTCCCTCAATGGCAGAGGAAGCCGCGCGGCGCTTGTTGGCGACAACGTGGTTGGCGGTGCGTGAGTGCGCACCCATCTTTGTGTGGGCAGTCGTTTGTTTGCTCGTCCGTCTTCGCTTGATTGACTCCCTGGCACTGATTGTTCTCGTGCTTCGTATAGGCTAACTTGAAGTTCCCTGCGGCCGGCGCGTTTTTCTTTGTTGATGCGGTACTTTTTTCTTTATTTCTAGAGTTGACAGTTTCCGAGACCGGCGGCTACTGGTATTTAGCGAAACTTTTCTCGCTTTTGCGGTTGGTTCTCTGCTCGTTCCTTTGGACTTGTTCGGCGAGTTCGTACAACGAGCGAATGCGTGCGTGGAGACGCACTAAGTATACAAATTTCTAGACTGCTACTATCATCCTTTTTCGTCCCCGTTCATGTGCTGCCTTCAAATGATGCATCTATTCCATTTGTGAGCGCTTTCGTTAGGAGGCCTACTTTCTATTCACAACGTGCTTTGTTATTCTGTCTAAAATGACCTCGAGTTTCACTGCTCGGCACTGTGAGGAACTCTCCGATCATATTTGTGTGAAGTTTTCGCAGTACATCTTCGGTCCGTCATTGGTGCAGCGACGCAGCCGCGCTGTTCAAATTGTAGGATAAACATAGTCGATGCACAATGCCTGGACTCGGTGCAAGCTTCCCGAGGCGCATGTTTAACGCTGCTCTATATCTTCGCGACAGCTGCGTGGCAGCCCTGAAATAGTGTGGTGGTCTATTCGCCCACGATGCAAAAGCCGATGTAGTTGCACTCAGACTCAATGTTCGCTGGCTTCTCCTATAAGATATAGAAGCCAAAAGGGCTGGGGGAGAGAAGGGGAGGAGGAAGGGGCTACATTACAACAGCAACGATCATCATCATCATCATCATCATCATCATCATCATCATCATCATCATCATCATAGTTATTATTATTATTATTATTATTATTATTATTATTATTATTATTATTATTATTATTATTATTATTATTGTTATTGTTATTATTATTATTATTATTATTATTATTATTATTATTATTATTATTATTATTATTATTATTATTATTATTATTATAACCATGTAAACACCACAAACGGAGGAAGAAGTGGGCCAGCTAGCAATTCTCTCCTATAAGGTACACCATGCCCACCCGCTTGAAAAGGACAGAGAGAAAAGTAGAGAAAGAGGAAGGATGAGATAAGGGAAGAAAGAAACTCACCAACAATTACGGTACTCCCTAATGCAAAACTTAAGCGCAGCTCTGTACGTGTTTTCTTTTGGCGATATATTGGCTGTCGCGGATAATGTGTCTCGTGTGGCACGTTGCAAACGGGGAGAAGTGCGGCGCGACTGCTTCGCTAATCTATAGATCGCGAGAGACAGCGCGTGGGTGACGCTTGGGTGCGATTCACAGCAGCCGCCGCAGACAGACCATTCGCTCATGCAGTGCTTTGTTTCCATATGTCTGACGCGCTCTACTCTAGTGCCATTTGGTAGCCATCTTTGCCGCAGAGCCAGTTTTGTGCGCCACTACGCTTTTCTTCTCACGCTTTCGCCGTACCCTCCTCCTCCGTATTCCACCTCATGGTTCCGCTGAACCCTCTTCGTCCGCTTTTCCCCTCGCGCCCTCTTGCCCTCTTCGCTATCACTGTCTTTCATCCGCCGCTGCGCTCCGCGTTCCCTCAGTTACGAGGGACGCCGAGGCACACCGACGCTCAACGCAGGAACGGGCGCCTATGAGCTGCGCTCTGAGGAGATGAAGCCGTACCACAAACATGTTCCACAGCCACCCACAGGGCCCGAGAATTACAGCCCGGAGTCTAGTCCCGTAGTTGACAGGAATTGCCGCACAGCCTTGCGAGCCTCTTAACGGGTTGAAGCCTGACCTTTCGGAAACTAGAAGTAATTAAGTGCTGTTTGAGCAAAATTAAGATGTTGGAACTTGCTCAGCAGCACACATGACTACCGCGGAAAAGTTGGACATTCTAACAGCAATAGTATAAGCGTTTCGCTGTAGCAAGGCACAAATTGCACAAGTAAGGCAAAAATTGCGCAAGCAAGGCTCAAATTGCTCGACGCTTGTCCCTGTCGATGAATGCGATGCGCGACATTAACACACCCAGTGCGTAACTTGAGCAGTAGAAACCTACTGCGGCGAGTGGAACCACGGTATGAGCTTGGTTGAGAGTACGATTACTAAGCGACACGTCCATCTGGGTATGAACACTGTAGGTGGTGGCATACTAACAGTCGAGCGTTGTTGAACTTGCGCGAGGTATGATCGGCGCACAACCAGAAAAGTGCTAAACTGGAGGCAGTAAGTCAAAACATTAGCGCTGAAAACGGATAGGGGTGAACGAGTGTTCTTTTGTGAAATACGAACTAAACGTCTAAGTTGAAGAGGAGGCTGAACGCACGGAAATAGTCGTCGTATTTGATGCTCGCTAAACGTGGCAGCATACACAAAGCGAAGCGCGCGGCGGAGTTGCCAAGTCGGCCAGGGACAAAAGCTTCTTAAGAACAAAAGGCCTCGGGAATTCGGTCTCTGATTAGTCTACGCCCTTAGTAGCTTATTTCATGCTTTGTGGCTCCATTTAGGCGGAGTGTGGAATGACGTTCATAGAACGGAATCCTTTATCTCCGGTTGGCCTTATCCCTCGTTCGTATAAAAGTTGTTGTTTTGTGCATCCCTGAAGAAAGAGCGGAGGCGCGGACAAAGCCAAGAGGGCAGCACCACCGTTCGGCATTCTCCTCGGACGTCCGGGAAGAACCGATAATCGATCGGCTCTCTGGCGCATTCTCTTTAGATCGATCAAGCACGCTTCAGTGGCTGGCCCTCGGCTGACTCACAAGCTTCAGACGAGAGCGGAGCCAAACTCCCCCCCCCCATCCCCCCCTCCCACTAAAAAAAAAAAAGAAGAAGAAGAACGAGAACGACACTGTTTATATCAACATGCCGCCAAAAGGATCCTTCTATTCTCGTCTCGAAATGAGAAGATGAGAAACTGATTGCATCCGAAGGCGCTGCTCCAGCCAGCGAGACAAATGTTGCCGCCGTTTCCTGCGGAGTCGACCGTTCTAACTGTCGGTGCGCTGTACAGGCTCTACAACGTCAAGAGAGCTTTGCAGAAAACGACTTTTCTCCTTTTGTTCGTATAGTATCGGTGCGCCAGCGAGAAAATTACTGGCAAAATGAACGAAAGGCATGGCAGGGAGCAGTGACACCTTGTTATTGGGATCCGCGACAGAGACTGCACGCGCTTTGGCCTGTTTGGAAGGTATTCCACGAAGAGAGCCCGAATCGAGGCAGTTCAAAATAAGTATAGGAAGGACTGCGGACGTTGCTCGCCTGTCCAAACAAGCGACAGAGAAATCAATTTTCTACACCGCGAACATTTTCCCGTGGGTCCAATGCTTTTCTTCTCAAGTTCCAGGCCCCGGCGAGCAGAGCGGGGTCGGAGTGTGCGCATTGTGCGGCAAGGAGAAACTCCGTTACGAACCAGATGGGATCGACGCTCTTTCATGGCATTTTCGAGATATGTCTGCGCGTGCCGTTCGGATGGTGCAGGATTTGTGTGACTAAAACATGGCAAATGGCAGAGTAAAGAAGGAAAAGTTTTAATATTCGGGTGGAGGGTCATCACCGCCAGAGTGCACGGTAACTGTGTCACGTTTGAGAGGAACACCTGAAGTATTCCACTACAGTTGATAGGAACAGTGATATAGAGGGAGAGAGGAAGCGAAAAGGCTTGGAATTAACTAGGATTGAGCTTGTTTGAATACCCTGCACTGGGACAGGGGAAAATAGAGAGAAATACAAACGGAGAGCCGGAAGACATCAGGGGCGCTGGAGACACAGATGAACTGGAATGTTCTTCGCTACCTTATCAGACGGTCACGCATTGTAGTTCGCTTAGACGAAGCAGCTGTCTTGCGGTTTTCAGGTGCTGAGGCGTTCGAGGCCGACGTTTCAAGTTTTTGCTCTCAGTGAAAGGCCTTCCGTCTAGCGGGCTAAAGGTGGGGCGGGGTGCAAGTCGTTCAATTTAAAAAGAAGGGCAATTTCGTATTAGGTGTCCTATTGTTTCTCCGTGAGCGCAGGCGTTGAATAAGCGCTGTTGGCCATTTCCGTCAAGGAATAGTAAGCATTCACGGGTTCACCACCCAGGCGCCGGTTGGAGTAAAACGGTAAAATCGGGTAACAGCTGTAGCTGCAACTAGGGCTCGATTGAGTCATCAGGACAGATGGGGGAAATTAGGTGAACGTGTAAAAGCCGTCAGCAATTTAAGCTTCTATGTAGACTCCCTTCCATGGGTAGTATAAGCTTTGATTAAAAAACAAGCTCATTCGAAGATTTGCGCAAAATGTATTTGGGAATTTTACAAGAGTATGTAAGCTATTATATATACTTACAATATTGCATTTGGATAGCTGATTCTTACTTTTGTGTTCCTCGTTACCCATATTTTTGTATATCCTGTATCTCGTGCTATGAACACTGTATTGTAGTTTGAAGTTTATTGCATATGATATGGATCAGTCGGGAAGGTTATCAGCAGCAGGGTTTCTGAAGTCAGTGCAAGTTTCGGTCGTAGAGGGGCTGCTAAAAAGGTGCGGGTCAGACAGCACAATTCGGGACGCGGCAAATCAACGGACAGAACGCAGAGGGAAGGTAGCGGTAGTGGCCTACCTGAATAGAACGGCACATAGTCTTAAGAAAATGGCTGGCCGGGTGGACACAAAAGTGGTCTTTTCAGCGCTACAAAAACTCGCGAAAATATGTCTAATAAGGGGACCATTCGCTAAGCCAGCTGTCGGACGCTCTACGAATCATTGTAAAGCACCAGTGGGTTGCGTAGAAGCGGTTGTTTATGAGCTCCCGCTGTTTTGCGAAAAAAAATACATTGGACAGACAGGAAGGTGTCTTAATGACCAGTTACGAGAACATAGTCTAAACGTGAGAAATAAGAATACGGTCATCTGTCAACTCACTCTAAGGAATGCGGCTGTGCGCCGGTGTATGGATCCTGCCGGGTTCTTGCGAAGCACAAAGATAAAGATGTGCGAGAGATTATTGAGGCTCAGGATATCTGTCGAAATAGTGATACGTGTGTTAGTGCCCTCTCGGTCGACTTGTTAGATAAGAAGACGGCTTTTTTTGGATGGTCAGGATTTGGATGAGGTGGCGCCAATGTGCATGGGTTAAACAGGAGGATGTTTCCTGAAAATAAAGTTGTTGAAGTTAGCGCATTTTGGTGTCTTCTCTTTTCTGTCCTTGTTCGCTGGCGCTAAATATGCTTTCCAAGTCAGTTTACCAACACGCCCAACAAATGTCAATGGTAAAACTTATTTAATACTTAGTGCAGATACAAAAGTATAGATATTTAGTACAGAAAAACGTCATATAGTGTAAACACTGGCTCTAAAGGAGACCTTTCTTATTGTAAAGAAAACAACACCAATACTATTTACCAGCAAAAAAAAGGCAGCGGTATATAAAAATACAACAATACAAATACATATTGAGGCAAAACAATAATACAATGGAAAATATAAAAAGATAGGGATAAGGCATAAGCTGAAGTAAGAAACGACACAAACAGTATTCAAAACAACATAGTTGAAGTTGTGTTTAAAAGACATATTCATTAAACGGTAGTTGACCATGAAATTGCGAGGCTGGTGTTTGAATGGCGATATATAAAAGGCTCACCTAATGTTACAAGGCATAGAATTCCAAAATTTGATTACAACAAATACTACTCTTTGAGAACCATAGTTCGTACCTTGGAGAGTATAAAATTGTAATTGGAGGAAAAGCACCTAATATTTGAATAAGTAAGGTGTTGGAAAGGAAAAAATTTTAGAAGACTTTGGTCTTTGGCTGCTTGATAAGCAAATGTGCATACATTAAATTTGAGTAGATTGTCAATATTCACTGTGTGCAGTTGCCGGTACAAATCAGTAACATCTGTACGTCGGTTGCGCCAGGTGAGAATGCGAATGGCCTGATTCTGTACATGTTTGAGGGAAAAGAGGTGGCAGTGATATGTTTGACCCCAGGAAGCAATACAATAATTCAGATGACTGAGAATGAATGCATAATATAAGGTGATCAAAGTAATTAAGTAAAGTAACATCTAGCTTTCAGTAATACCCTAATACCACAAGAAGTTTTCCGCTGCAGTTCATTACTATACCAAACAAATTTTAAGCGGGAATCAAGCTTGATACCAGGGAAGGAACAATGATCTGATAGATCATTGTTTACAGTGTTTGTAAAGAGGGACATAACTTGCGCGTTATTTATTGACCTGGAATGAAAAATTAAGAAGTTACCTTTAGAGGGATTTATGAAAAGCTTATTATTAGTACACCATGCACTAACGTAAATAAATTCTGCATTAAAGGTTGTTGTAAGGTTGGTTATAGAATTACTTGAACATAAGAGAGTTGTGTCGGCGGCATATAAGATGCATTCTGATAATGGGGTTAGACACTGTGGAAGGTCATTAGCGTATAGTAGAAATTAGAACGGGCCCAGAATTGAGCCTTGCGGAACGCCGATGTTAACTATCTTGTTAGTGGAATAGATGCCGGAGATGGATATTAATTGCTCACGATCAGATAAGTAACTACAGAAAAGATTAAGAGAATTACTACAAATGCCACAAGATGCAAGTTTAGAAAAAAGAACGTCGCGATTAAGTGCATCAAGAGCTTTAGTAAAATCTAAAGAAAGAAACGAACCAACGAAGTTACCCTTGTCAATTTCTAGTTTACATGTTTCAGTAAAGTAAATGAGGGATAGGTTAGTCGAATATTCTTGTCTAAATCTAAATTGGTTCGGATGAAATAGGTTAAATTTCGTTAGGTAGTTAGAGAGGCGAACATGGATTAGTTTTTCAATTACTTAGCGAACCGGATCTTCTTCTTCTTCTTCTTCTTCTTCTTCTTCTTCGTGATTTGGGAGAGGGAAAATACGCTCAGTTCTGCAGCCCATATGGGAGCACGGCGCAGCGTAATGGGGAATGGGGGCGGTCCCATCTGATTAACCTCCCTGCCTTTCCCCTGTCTCTCTCTCTCTCTCTTGCTAATGAAAGGAGAGAAGAGATATCGGCCTATAATTACAAATTAAGCATTTGTCACCTTTTTTTTTCCAAATACTGGAATAACCTCACTCATCTTTAACTCGCGGGGAAATACATCTGTTTCCAAAATTAAATTGATTATGTAGGTGACCACATCCTCAATATCATCAGCAATCATTTTCACGTTAATAGCATAAATATTATCGATACCTGCACTAGAGATCTTTATACAAGTAATTGTTCTTGCTTCCTCTCGGGTAGCAGGAAAAAAGAAAAAATAAGTGACTACAATGATCAAGTTCGTCATGCGTTCTGGATGCAATAGGTATGAGAAAGGAGAAGTAGTCACTAAATGCGTTAGCGATATCTAATGAATTAGATATTACGGATCCTTCATGATGAATGTAGGCTATAGGCGGATTAATGGTTTTATTGAGAAAGGAATTGATCAAGCGCCGTTGTTTCCTAATGTCTGAGGCAGTACAATTAATTTCGTTTTGATAATAGCGCTTTTAAGCATTCTTCATTAGAGCGTTCATCGTGTTACAATACTACTTGTAACGATCAAGTAGATATAGGTTAAATGGTTGCCTTCTTGTTTTTTTACATAAGTTATCTTTGAACTGAAGCATAACTGCGAGTCGGCCTAGTTGGAACATATTCATATTTATACTTTTTGTGCGCAAACAAACAGGGACGAAGAATAGGGGCAACACAAGGAAAGCGCTCGTCCTTGTGTTGCCCCTATTCTTCGTCCCTGTTTGTTTGCGCACAAAAAGTATAAATATGAAGTTATCTTTCTCACGCAGGCTATTAAGTAATCCCCCTGGGAACCGTGCGTTTCTAGGGAAGAATAACGTTCACTGCACTGTACACATGTTGTCAATGAATATATGCAATTGAATATTACAGAGATGAAAGCGGTGTATGCTGATTCAGCATTATTCACTGAAGTGACGGAAGACTAATCATAATTAGATACCATTTCTATAAATTTTTCGCGATCAAACTTATTCTTAACAAAGTTTACGCTAATAATGCGAGGACTGTTCTCAAAACAAAGTGCAACTTGGAAATGATCTGTGATATTGCTTTGAAGAATTAATGAGGAGGGAGGATGAAGAAATTTCGAAAGCGCATTGTCAATAAGTGTTCCCAAACCATCATTATTGCAGCGGGTGGAAAGGGAAAGTATAGATTCAAGACCATAACCTTGGAAACAGCTGACACACTAAGTACGTTAGACAAGAGAAGGAAGCATCAAGTAGATTGATGTTAATGTCAACCAAGATGACAAGGGACTTTTTTCCCTTTTAAATAATGTGAAGAATAACGTCAAGTGTTTCACGAAAAGCAGGAATTGGTTATATCGTATGCTGTATTCTAGCCTTATTAGTATGCTTATTCTTGTTTTTCGTATATCCAGTGCAAACTGATTTCTGTCGTTGCTACATATTTATATATGCTTGTCTTATTTGTTGTGCTAGACAATGATCATCATTTTCTGCGCCTATTGTTGATGCATACTTACGGCAAATCTGTAACCTGTTTAGTTAGACCGCGCTATTCTTGCTGTGTGCCATTTGTAGGGGGGTACGGACCCAGTCAAGCCTGTTGAAGGCTTTTGATCCGCGCTTTGAGACATTCTGAGATGTTTGAATAAATTGCAATATATGGTGAGTTGGGCTAGTTGATAGGCGTTCATGTTTGAAATTAGATTGAAGCGCACATAAGATCGGGAACAGATAGGGAAGTAGACAAAAAAGGGGTGGTTTACGTGATCCCCTTACCTTACGGTAACATATATGTGGGGCAAACCGGCAGATGCGGAAACGATCCACTTAGGGAACGCAACGCATCGTTACAATCCACGAGCTATACTCATCTGGCCATGCTCTATAGAAACTGCAGCAACGGTGGGTGTAAGCCACAGTTTAGTGACACACAGATCATTTTTAGAGACAAAGATCAAGTAACTTGTTAAATAGTTGAGGCATACCATATTAGAAAAAGGGGCAGTGATTGCGTCAGTCAGACAACCATTACTCTGCAAGACAGGGAGTATGCGTATCTAGATAGACAACAATTAGGATAGAATTTCGAGGGGTCTGAAATCTTGGCGCTGGTGTCATGAGTGTGTCATCTTGTTTTGCTGCGCATGCGCGATAATACTGTAACAACTATATAAATGTTTTTAATGTCCATCAATAAATTCTGTTGAGAGTCAAGCGCTGCGCTGTCTACTTCCCTATCTGTGTTCCCGTCTTATGTGCGCTTCAATTTAATTGCAAGCATGTTTGAATAAAGTTTGCTTGTTTGTTTATTGCATGTTCGTTTTTTTGTTTGAAAATGCTCATTTGCTTCAGTGATCTGATGAGGACAGGAGAACTTCAGCGGGACATGACCTATAACAGAGAGAGAGAGAGAGAGAGAGAGAGAGAGAGAGAGAGAGAGAGAGAGAGAGACAGAAGGCAGGCAGGGATGTTAAGCCGTCGCTTACCTTTCTGCCTTCCCCCAGCGTTGGCTGCCCTACGCTGGGGTAAGGCAGAAACGTAAGCGAGAGAAGGAAGAGAGAGAGGGTATAGTGACGTGCACGGAGATTTGTTGAGTCAAAGACGCTCGCGCAAACCAGACGTTCTGAGAAAACACAAAATTGCCTTCTGTGCCTTCTGAACCGATGATCGGCTGGGACGGTGCTCTAGTACTGTCTATTCACTCAGAGGACGATCATCTAATTTCCTCAATGTCTTGGACAAAGAGTGTCTTTGTGCTTGAAATTGAGGACAGTGGCACAATAAGGAGCCAGTGTTCTCCACGCATCCGCAAACATCACATGCAGGACTATCAGCCATCCCAATTAGTGCTGAGAAAGCTTTCGTGAAGGCAGCTCCCAGCCACAACCGACACAGAAGAGTCGGGCCGGAGGTCCTAGTTGCAGTGAATGGTTTAGTCTGTGCAGTTTTGTGCGCCTTGTATGTGCGGTATTCCACTCTGCTAAGGAGAGTGTGCGTGCTAGAATGCGAAGTTGTCTCGAAGCATCGGTCCATGAGAGGAATGAACTATAAGAGTAGGTCTGAACATTGTTATGCAGAAAGGTAATGTTCAATACTCAGTCCCGCTTTATTCTATCTAATTATGCTAGCGTAACACTCATGAAGCAAACTCTTAACATACCGGAACTTTCAGTACGTCGTGCATACAGTCGCCTCTGCCTTTTTCACAAGATTTACCACAACCCGGTATTAAAAGAAATACTTCTTACTCCTCCTTCATTCATTTCATCCCGCAGCGATCACCTTCATACAGTTTTCGTGCCATCTTGTCGCACGAACGCGTACTATTACTCTTTTTTACCTCGCACCTGCAATGACTGGAACCACATCCCCGCATCGGTCGCTACTATTACAGACTCATCGAGGTTCAAGACTGCTGTTTTCCATGCGATCTAACAAATATTTTATTCATTGATCTGCATTCTTTTTCTGTGTATATGTACCACTCCTTTCTGTAGCGCCTACGGACCTTGAAAGTATATAAAATAAATAAATAAATAAATAAATAAATAAATAAATAAATAAATAAATAAATAGCCTAGCAAGGGACGATAATTCGTGATCGGCGCGAAGCCTCTAGATTATGTGCAAGAGTGTATACATTTATCTAGGCCAATTACTCACAGGCGGCCCTGATCATGAGAAGGCAATATACAGAACAATAAAAGTGGGTAGGAACACACACGCCAGGCATTACAAAGCCATGACTGGAGGATTACCGCTTTCCATAAAAAAAGGGGGAATTGTAGAAACATTGCATTCTACCTCTACGAATATATTAGGCGAAACTTGGATGATAACAAAGTAACTTGAGAAGAAGCTAAATACCGCACAAACTGCGATGGAACCAGACATATTAGGCGTAACTCTAAGAGACATGAATGCAGTTGTGTGGATTAGAGAGCCAACGGGTGTACCCAGTATTATAGTGGCCATTAAGAGGAATAAATGAAGTTGGGCAGGACATGTAATGCGTAGCGTATATAACCGGTGGACCATTAGAGTTACAGAATGGGCGCCAAGTGAAGGGAAGCGCAGTCGAGGACGGCAGGCAATTAGGAAACTTGCAGAAATGAGAAAGCTTGCAGCCATAAATATGGGGTCAGCTGGCGCGATCAGGGTTAATTGGAGATCGCTGGGACAGCCCTTCGCACTGCAGGGGACATAAATAAGATGATGATGATGATGCTGTTGATTATGATGATGATGTACGGGACTCGCCCTGGGTCGAAGTGCGGCTACTGTGACCTGATGATAGAGAGGCAGAGAAAATTAAAAAAAAAGTGGCTTGTTGGAGCGGCAGCCGTTTCTATCGTAGCAGCACGTGCAATAGGGAGTTTTTCTTATTTCCTGTGTGTTTATGTCGTTTTGTTGGCGTCCAATAAAAGCATATCGTATGCAGTTTTCTTTACCTTGAGATGCTCAGGAGGCAATACTGAACACTAACATTGACGTTTAACTTCCGCCATGTTGTATACGTACACCAAAGAGCAATGCCAGAAGTGATACGTAACCTGTAAATTATTATAGCAATTATCTGAGAGAAGTGCGTAGTTCTAGTAGACGGCGTATTCCCTGGAATGTTACTTCTATATGTATACTGTTACGTTTCAACACCACAAAGGCGTTAATTAGATGTCTGCCACGAGGCAAACCCCACCCATCCAACAGCGCCTATCCAGACGTCAACGCAGCGCGGACGCCGACTGTTGACGGGTCCACAAAAGGCCACTACTACTGCCTGACGACCTGAACTAATGATGAGGGGGGCCAACATCAAATGCTACTGAAGAACGATGGCGACTTTGGATTCGCAGGTTGCTATCCTGCCTCATATTGCACACCATCAGGCTTCTGAGGCGGGGTTACTGTGGAACGTTGCGATAGCATGAGCGTGGTATCGCAACGGATTCAACGATTGTGTTTTGCTGTTAGACAGTCTTCAGGGAAGACGACGGTATTAGAAGCGGAGACTTTTCGTGCAGTAGGTCGAGGGTCCTGATGTGAACTCGGATATTTAACTTGCTCCTGCATGGAGTGGCCTTCCGTAGCTGGAGTTGTGTAACTAAGCTAATAAACCCTTTTTCCTTCATTCCTACTACCGGAGATATTCGTCGATGGGCTTGGTGGATTCCTTGCGCTAACGCCACCCTAAGCAGCAACAATATGCGTTTGTGAAGACGCGCATTTCTGTGAAAGTTGCCGCGTTCAGAGCGTAAGATCTTACTGTTTGCAATATCTTGTTGATGTACCACCTCAACTAATTCTCTGTGAACGTCTGTAACATATTTCCTGTGTGGCAGAGAACAGCCGGTATGATTCCCCGCTGACAACATTTTCACGTAATCGCCTCGATAAAGTAAGAAAGCGGTCTCGTGTAAATACACCACTAAATTTCTAAGTACGCCGTAGTACACTTACATTGTGACGTCTCGTCAGCTGCGCACTCGCGTGCGGGCCGTCTCGGGCGACCTTGCACGGTTTCGTTCATCAAACTTTTGTTTCTGTACCTCGTATCGCTTGCAAACTGTACACGCTGTGACGAACTCGCGTAAAACATCCCGAATCTTCGGTTAGATACCTCCGAACTGGGTGAAGTCCACCTGTAATGTTATGAGGAAATGGGTGACTGATGCTGGTATAATCGAACATCTGTCTTTGAGCACGGCAGCCCAATGCTCCAACCATTACGCTACAGTCACACGCAAGCTCGTTTTGTGCCAAAGTCACCTTTTGAAACGTCTCGCGTGTGCGTCACGTGCCAATCTCTCTCACACGACCCTCGCGACAGCGAGCACTTACACGCTGTGTTTGGCTGCACTACTTTCGGGATTGGCACAAGTGTTTATGACAGACGATGATACCTCCAAATTGGGTGAGGCCTTATGAAGCTATTGCGTTAGAGAGAGAGAGAGAGAGAGAGAGAGAGAGAGAGAGAGAGAGAGAGAGAGAGAGAGAGAGAGAGAGAGAGAGAGAGAATGCTCAGCAGGAAGGCATTACACGCCGTTTTTTTCTTGTATTTTTGTCTCTCACTCAGCTTGTTCTTCACGTCTTTTCTCACTTCCTTTTGCCTTTATCTTGAGAACCATGTAACTCTAGATGTTATATTTAAGAAGGATTCGCTTTATGGAAAGGTACCCAGCCGACTCCTCGCTAGCGTCTTTACAAGCTCGCTAAGGTCTGGCCGCATCGAAGCACTTGGAGGAGTCTTGAAACTACATCACGCGTGTACCACCTGTGTTCACCCACTTTGATATATACAAAAAACCAAACAGCTGACAACTTTTGCAGTCCTCGCGCACAAAAGGAAACCCAAGGCACTCGGGAATAGGGCGAATTCCTGATATATTCTTCGCACTGATATCAACATCTACCTTGTGTGTGTTTGCTTTTCTTCGTGTTTCTTATTGAGGACCTTCGCTTTTTCTGTCTTTTTGGTGGCGCTTTCACTTCCTTCGAAATCTTTTCCCGTCACTTTGCATACATCGTGGACGACTAATGGGATGCTCGCCTACATAAAAGGCATCATACCCAGTTTTAGTTTACGACTGCAGATCATGCTTTCTCGGCCGTTTACGCGTTCATAAGGAGACGGATGTCGTAAACGTGTGGGTAGTGACGCGATTTATTGCACAACCTTTACGCTCTTCCGGAGCCGAAAGGTAAATGAGATTTACATAGCGGACAGCGTGCCCGTAAGGAGAAAATCAAAGGGAGGGTTGGGGGGGGGGGGAGTAAGGTAGCAGTAGCCACGTGCCGTTGCTCATCGAACGAAGGAGCCGAGTGCGATGCCGCAGCGAGGTTGCGTAATTAATAATAATATAATATTTGGGGTTTTACGTGCCAAAACCACTTTCTGATTATGAGGCACGCCGTAGTGGAGGACTCCGGAAATTTTGACCACCTGGGGTTCTTTAACGTGCGCCTAAATCTAAGCACACGGGTGTTTTCGCATTTCGCCCCCATCGAAATGCGGCCGCCGTGGCCGGGATTCGATCCCGCGACCTCGTGCTCAGCAGCCCAACACCATAGCCACTGAGCAACCGCGGCGGGTGCGTAATTGCTCAACAAATTCGTTTCCAGTTTTGGAGATAGAGAGAAACAGAGAAATGATGCATAGAAAGGCATGGAGGCTAACCAGATGTAATTCCGGTTGGCAACTCTGCACGGGGGGAAGGGCTAAGGGGGATAAAAAGAGAAAGAGAGTGGAAGGGGGAGGTAGACAGAGAGAGAGAGAGAGAGAGAGAGAGAGAGAGAGAGAGAGAGAGAGAGAGAGAGAGAGACGAGCACGAACAAATCGCGTACACTATGGAGCGGTAGGGAGCAGCGTTCTTGCAGTCTGTCGTGAAGCCCCGGAGACCGCAGGAACATTAGCAGCATTAGTAAGGCCTTCAGCGCGGATGTTCTTTGGAAGCACTGAACTAAAGCTTTCAGTTCTGATAGTGGATGATTGTACACTTGGTCCAGCACTCTGCACATCACTTATCTCTGGGCACTATATCAAGTGCGCACTTACACATAGGGCAGCGCGAACGTGCACGAAATTGTCCGATATTTCTGGCACGTAATAAGAACGGAAGTAAATTGCAGCTACGGAGGGACGACAATGCATAAAATTTTGGACGTTGTATAGGAAGACAAGACGTGTAAAGAAAATATCCTGAGCACACGTGGCAAAAAAGAAGGAAGAACGGTAAGATAAATCAAAATTAATGAAAATTGAACAAAGAAAGAGTGCATGGCCGAGTTCTCAAATGGATCGCTTACTTCTTGAAAGACATATTTATTTCTTACTTCTTGAAAGACATAAAGATATATTTAAATAAATACAAATGACGGCCAAAGCGACGCATACACCATAAACAAAGGAGTTCCGCAAGGAAGTGTATTAAGTCCACTTCTCTTCAATGCAGCAATAGCAGGTTTACCAGCAGTACTTCCAGCAAACATAAGCATACCTGTGTATGCTGATGACATTTGCATATATACATCGAACAAGTCTCTAGAAGTTGTTAAGCATCGGGTGCAGGAAGCTCTGAACGCAACAGGTGATTATTTAAGAGAACGGGGCATGAAGTTATCCTATGCCAAATCAGCGGTTCTGCCTTTCATAAGAAAAAAAAGGTTAAAAATTTTGGTCTTTCAACAGATGGCCACGAGATCAAACTGGTTCGGAAACATCGTTTTCTCGGCGTGATTTTAGACCACCAGCTTCGATGGACTCATCATTTGGCCACCCTGGAGGACCAAATTAGTTGTGTCATAAGTGTTCTCCGCAGAATCGCAGGCACGAAGTGGGGTGGAACAACTGCATCCCTGCTTCAAGTCCACTCAGCACTTGTGCGTCGGAGAATTGCTTACTCCACCCCTATATTGCACAAGCTATCTGCGACGTCCCTCCATAGGCTGCAGCTATTGCAGGCTCGGAGTTTACGAGTGTGCCTAGGAGTCCCGCAAGCTACGTCCAGTCGCCTCACTATTGTAGAAGCGCGGGAACCACATTTCACGGTGATTCGCAGCCTGGAAACATGCCGACATCTCTTCAGAATTTCTACTCAGCATTCTGCACACCCCCTTCTCTCTCTGATAGAGAACCGTCCGGGTGCACAGACACGCGCCTTGTTTCAAGAGCATAAGTCACGACTCCCACTATCACTTTTTTGGAATTCCGACCTCTGCTACCCACCATGGCTTCTGAAAGCGCCGAAAATAGAAACGTCAATCGAAGGGCTTAAAAATAAAAGCGACGTTTCCACATTAGCAGCAAAACAATTAGCGTTACATCACCTGTTTGACAAGTACCAGGAATCTATTCACGTCTACACGGATGGTTCTGCAATCAAAGAAAGTGCGACTGCAGCCTATATTATAAATTATGTTATACCATCCTTAGAGGTAGAGTACGCTTGTCGACTAGGACACACGTCGTCACCAACAATAGCGGAATTAGAGGCAATTTTCCAAGCCACTCATTTTATCAAAAGATATGAGACACCAACAAAGTGGGTAATTTGCACGGACTCCTTATAGGCTTTGGCATGTCTTGAAAATATTGATAACAGCTAACCACACGCATGAATAACATACGCAGTACTGAACAGTTTAACTCAGGCTAATGAAAGGAAGCATGAAGTGATATTACAGTGGGTCCCGGGCCATGCTGGTATAGCAGGCAACGAACTAGCAGACTCATTGGCAAAGTCGGCCCATAAATATGCAGAAATTCAACTCATCTCTTTATCACCAATGGGACACAAAACTGATATTGAGCGTACTAAAGAAAGATTTGTGTATGTCAACATGGTTTAATGAAAACACTAAGGAATCAATCCTTAATGAGGTAGACCCTCAACTCAAATACCAGCTGGACGCACAACTTTCTAAAAGTACCGAGACACTAATTGATCGACTGCGCCTTGGGACAGCATACACCAAACATTTCCTACATCGCATCAAACGGGCTCCTTCTCCGGCTTGCTCCTGTGGCCATGACGATGAGGATGTTCGCCATCTACTCCTCGAATGCCCCATATACGAGATGCAAAGACGGCAGCTGGAACAAGAGCTGCACTCCATTGATCCTCACCGGCTTCTCTCACTCGTAAAATTGCTTGGCCCATGGCCATCGAAAATAGCACAGCGAAAAGCATTGAATCCACTTGAACATTTTTATGAAGACACAGGCATCCTTAAAAATACTAGGTATTGCACTGAATAACCACACAATGTCACTATAACCTTCTATTATTTGTAATTATTAGTGCTTTATATCACGTGTTATACATTTTTTGTGCGTGAATTATTTTAACACTGCGTAATTTTTCATCTGTTTATATGCTCGTCGAAGTCTACATCACGGCCGTTTGTTTGTATTTGTGACTTTGTTTATGAACTCATTGTGATGCAACTTGCATTTCACTTTTATACTGTTATGTTCATTGACGTATAGGACTGTGCTGTGGATTTCTGACCGTATGGAGTGATTTCTTTTCATTTTCGTACATATTTTTTATATTGTTGTTTCTGCTATGAGGAAAGGAGTAGCCGTCACCATTATAAGGTGACTACGTCTCTTTCTTTTATTTTCATTTCAAAAAAAAAAAAGGAGGTGTTTACTTGGTCAGGTCACTGCTGCGTCGGCAACATCTTCATAGGGGCGGTATGCAAGAGTGTGCAAAAGCTGTTTGGATTCGCGATAAATTACCAAGAATTGTCACACGCAATGAAAAATTATTCAGACCCTTTACTACGGCGTCTATAGTGACCTCTGGGTTGCCTTGGGATGTCAAACGCCATTAATATACCAATACATTCTAGCCCTAGTGTAGCCCCACTATTTACAGAGACACTAGGGCATCGCAAGGTTGTTCGTATATACGGGACAACCCTTCGGGTAGTATTCAGGAAAATGGCGAATTCCGCCATGTTGTCCAAATGGACCATCCTGCTTGGCGTTATTGACCGAGTAGCAGTCACGTTATTTCTGATGGCCTGCCTTTCTATGCATCTGATGGGCGTAAACGACAAAACACGATGGAATACGACTTGACCAAGAATCACCGCCCTTGTCACAGACGAGCACCTTCCGCGTCTGCCTTGTCTCTCTCTTTCGCTTGCCCTTTCCCTCCTCTCCTACGCGCATGGTAGCAAGCAGTGTAAAGTCCACTTAGCGTCCCGGCCTTTTCTAAACAATCTTCCTTTTTTTTCTTATTTGCGTCAGTTTTGGTGGCCGCTGTGATGAAAACGAGAGACGCGCAGGCGAGAGAGTTGGTACGAAGATGGGTCGAAGGATCCCTTGCCTGGGCCCACGAAAACTTCACGCTGCTGCTGCTGCTGCTGCTGCAGTGCATGAATGAAGCAAGTTCACTGATGCTAACGCGTGGTCCTATCTGCCTAGTCATTATTATCTGTAATATTTGTTGGCCCCATGGTGTTTGACTGAAGCAAAAGCTCGACTAATGGTACCACGAATGCGAACGAAAGCACAACTCTCGTCTCCAGCGCTCAAGCAGCTTTCACTTTCAAAGCAACTTTCAAGCAGTTGCTTGACGGCCACAAGTGCGTACAAGAAAGGCTAGACGCTATTTGGTCTAACTTTAAAAAAAGTACGCAGTATTAAAGAGAGCGTACAGTGCCTCGAAAGAAAGCTTGTTGATTTAGAAAATCGAAGCAGACGTAACAGCCTCATTGTTTTCGGTATTCCAAGAAGCGAGAACGAAACAATCGGTGGTCTTACTGACAAGGTCGTCGCTAATCTTTTTCTAAACACGTTGGGCGCTAATGTGCGCTCAGCAGAAAGATTGCACAGAATGGGGCGTCGCCAGCTGAACAAACCTCGCCTTGTGGTACTGAAATTGTTCGACCATCGTGAAAAAATAGGCGTAGTTAAAAACTGCTTCAAACTAAAAGGAAAGCGTGTGTCTGTGCTGAAGACTTTTATGTGGCCAGTTGGCAACTAAGAAAGAAGCTCTGGGATAGTAGAGCAAAGGTACGCAAATCGGGAAAGAAAGTCAGGCGCGTGTACGACAAAATTAGAGTTGATAACAAATTGTTTGAACGGGATGACGAACAAATGGCAAGAGCACCACTTTCGAGAAAACACGGTAAGACGAGACGGAGAGATGAATGACTAAACAAAAGCTCACAGTTTCACTTGCCTAAACAACAAACGGTAGCAGCAGCGATAATAAAACCACTGATTTGGAGAGTATATTCATCGCGCGTAATCCCGACACTATAGTGCTTACCGAAACATGGTTAAACAGTGACATTAATGACTTTGAAGTTGTACTCCCGGGTTACAGCATCCACAGTAATGACAGAGATTGTCCTTATGTTGGAGTTCAAAGGCTGTTGAAAGACCCGCTTAGTTCAATGTTAAAAAGACTCATTGCAGCTACCGAAATTGCCTGACATTGTTGGAATTCAATATGTCATTGTAAAAATCATTTTGAAAGAATGTGTTTTGCTAAATAAAGGTTTTTATAGACGCCCGGGTTCCGACAAAACCTTCTACAAAATACTTAATAACTTCTTGTTGTCTTATAGAAATAACTCCTGTAATTTAATGCTTTTCGGCGACCTTACCGTTTCCTATGTTGCCTGAGTGAGTGAGTGAAGTAACTTTATTTCGGTCCAGAGAAGACGCAGGGGAGACCCCGCACCACCCGGCTAGTCCCACGTAGGGACCGCCAAGCCGAGCTTGACGGCCCGATCGCGGGCACTCTGGACGGCCAGGGTTTGGTCGTTGAGTTCGGGGCTGCCCAAGAGCGCAGCCCACCTATCCTCGCTGAAGGAGGAGCCGATGGCTTCACACTCCCACAACACATGGTCCAATGATGCCCTTAGTCCACAGGCAGGGCAGTCCGCACTGGGATACCTTTCGGGATATATGGCATGAAGAACCATGAGGTTAGGGTACGCACGGGCTCGTAAAAGTCGAAGGGTAACCGCCCGCGCCCTGCATAAGGCGGGGTGCGGGAGGGGGAATACCCGTCTTGACAGATAGTAGTGTGTGGTGAGTTCATTAAACGTGAGCAAGGGTTCCCCGCAGGGCAGGGAGTGATGTTGCCTGGGGTAATTTTCCTTATGCGCTCTCAAGCAATGCTGTAGCTCGTCTTAACGATATGCTGTTTCATGATCTAACGCAACTGGATAAAGTACCGATTCGTGTTCAAAGCACCAAACAGTCGATCCTAGACCTATTTTTGGTCCACCATAGGGTATTACAGCGTAATCCTACAATTCATATCCTCGAGGGCATATCAGACCATATGATTGTATGCCTCAAAAGAGAATTAAACTATGTGCGTAAAATCATGAAACGGGAATCATATGTGTCTGTATTTTCTTGTAGAAGTGATTTTGACGCACTACATGTTCTAGACATCTCTTTTTCACAATTTGTCTCCATCTTTGAGCCATATAGGCATTCAGTTGATCAGCTGTGGCCTTTTAAAAGATAACCTTGTGATAAAGTGCATTGATGGCTTAGTGCCACATAAGCGGGAAGTAACTCATAACATAAAGCCCTGGATCACCAAAGAAATATTAAGCATGGGATGAAGACTGAAAAAAGCAAAACAACATTTCAAGCGACTCAAAGTAGCATCCGCAGTCAGATTTGCGCACTGAGATTACAGCAGAAGGTTGTATTGCAGGCGCGAAAGCTTGCTACGAAAATATGCTACTGAAAAAATGTTTCTTTGTCCTCAGCGAGATTTTGGAGATCATCATCATCATCATCATCATATTTATGTCCGCTGCAGGACGAAGGCCTATCTCTGTGATCTCCAATTACCCCTGTCCTGCGCCAACCGATTTCAACTAGCACCCGCAAATTTCCTAATTTCGTCGCACGACCTTGTCTTCTGCCATCCTCTACTGCACTTCCCTTCCCTTGGTACCAATTCTGTCACCCTAATGGTCAAACGGTTATCTAATCTGCGCATTACATGACCTGCCCAGCGCGATCTTTTTCTCTTGATGTCCATTAGAATATCGTCTATACCCGTTTGATCTCTGATCCAAACCGCTCTCTTTCTGCCTCTTAAAGTTATGCCTAGCATTCTTCGTTCCATCGCTGTTTGCGCAGTCCTTAACTTGTTCTCAAGCTTCTTTGCGAGTCTCTAAGTCTTCAAGAAAAAAAAAAGAAAAACGTTACCTAATCTTGCTATAAACAACGCTGCTGTGACTGACGGCTCAGAAATTGCATGCGTACTTATTGAATACTTCCGTTCCCGTTTTTACTAGTGATAACGGTACAGACTCCGAGTTTCTTTTGTTTAATGAATTACCGCCAATTGACAATACACACATAGAAGAGTAGGGCGTGTTTTCGCTTTTGATTAAGTTAGGTGATAATAAATCCAGCGGAATCAACAACATACCAAGCGATTTTAGCTAATATACGCAGAATTGCGTTCTAAATATTGGAATCTAATATTTCACAAATACCTTGCTCGACCGGAACTTTCCCATGAGTGTCAACACGCCAAAATAACTCCCATACAAAAAAAAAAAAAAAGCAAACCAGTCCATGTAATCCGCGTACAGACCTATGTCGCTGTTATGCGCATGTGCTAAGGTACCTCCCTGTTTTCTCCTCTCTTTTCTCTCTCTCTCTGCCATTGAACAATTTCATTTATGTTTATTAATTAAAGCCAATATCTTTCTTAGCGACTTTACTACCACTTTTCCGTATCGGGTATGTTTCAAACCTCTTTCCTGGGCCGATTGCGGAGGTGCTGCACAGCCGCGCCAATAAAATTACATCATTTTCAAATTTGAGCTCTGTTATTATTTCGCACTTTTGATGTTTATGTCTGAGAAGATTTAAGATAAAAGGCGTGCGTTGTCAGTATTTAGTTTCATGACATTCGTTTGCGGCCTGCCATTCTCAAAATTCTGAAGAATAATATTGTCAGGAATGTAACACCTGGTATGAGCAAATTTCGGGATAGACTGGAGTGGCAATATATACTCCTGCATGTACCGTATGCAACGCAGCATGGCATTGCGTATAGAATATACCTAAATATATATGGAACCTCAGTGCGACGCCAACGGTAACGATTCGCTTCGAGTGTCCGTACTATTGCTATCGGAATAAAATGTGTTCATTCGAATATGAAATGCACTTACTCGCGCAGTTGCTGCATAGTCACGTCACTATATGGTGCTGTGCCACACACACACACACACACACACACACACGCACACGCACGCACGCCCACACGCACACACACACATAGTGAACCAAATTTTCGTGCGGAAGTAAAAACCGGAAACGCTGAACCCTACTTATACCTTATGTAATCTCATGTTTTACGTCTTTTTTACGTAATTGAGAAATGGACATCTCTTCTATTTGAACATGCAGAGTTGCGCAAGTATAATTACGGTTTCTATACAGCTTTGTTTATTAAAGAAGCGCAGGTTCACGTAAACATTTGAACACGGTAAAGAAGAAACTACGCTACCTGGTAGCTTCCCAGTTTTGCTTTACGTACAGTCCTCCCACTCTGCAAGAGAAGCATGCTTTGTTTGCAGCACTTAGATTACGCTGCTTGTTGTCAGA
The DNA here is from genome assembly GCF_050947875.1 of Dermacentor variabilis. Taxonomy (NCBI): domain Eukaryota; kingdom Metazoa; phylum Arthropoda; class Arachnida; order Ixodida; family Ixodidae; genus Dermacentor; species Dermacentor variabilis. The sequence goes on along the minus strand of NC_134571.1, from coordinate 48,008,345 downwards.
AAAACTGTCACACTGAGTTCCGTAAGAACCTGACAGAGATTTAACAGGGCCACTTGATCTTCCCCGTCTTCTTACATCATCTGCGCGAGAGATGCCGGGACATTGGGGCCATGTAACTGGCTTAGCATTAGTGCTAAGTTTGACGCTGTAGTTAGCATACCTCGCCGGTTCATTATTCGCTATTGCGTTTACATCTCTGATCTTGACAACAGACTCCTTCAGTACGGAGCAGAACTTGCTAATTGCTACCCGCAGAAATTTAAGAGAAACGCTCTGTGGGCCGCTGAAGCCCTTGCAATCAGCAACGTTAATAAGCAACAAATTACAGATAACACACTTGTAGCTGATGACTTCCAGGCTGAGGACGTGATGTTTTCAACGAGAGAGCGGCGTACGTGAGAGTAACTTCAGCGTGCCGCTCTCGCTTCAGCAAATTGACGTCCGTGCCTGGGGCAAGAGCACTTAGATTTTCAACAAGCCAGGAGTGTACACTTAGCCTGATTTTTTTTTCCGTTGCGTATATGCTTTTACGTCCCCGGTTGTTTGTAAACAACCCCTTCTACTCAGGCTGTATCGTCGAATGGAGCTACGTGACAACCTTGCAGGGAATTAAAAGATGGCGATTTTTGAAGAAGGCCAAGTTCTAATTAAAGCAAATTGTGTTCATATTCCTCAACTTCGCGCAATTGAAACGAGATGCTTGAAAAAGATATGTTCTTGCGCAATACTTTTGCTTGTACACCTACGGATCTTTTCGGGAGTGGAATAAGATACCCAACTGCGTGAATATCCATTGCGTGAAAAGTGTTTGCCTGCCTCTAACCGCTAAATCGCATAATATGTACAGTCAAACGCAAAAGTTTTTGGACCGTTGGACATAGAGAATGTTGAATTTTTTGGGGCATTTTGTAGCCGTATAGCTAGCAAAATTATACAAAACAATTTCGTTCGCATATACAAGTAAAGAAAAGAAATACGAATACCGCCATACATTCTTATAAGCCGCAGATATATTCAGCTTTTTCTCTGAAGTCGTGGTCCATAACTTTTTATGACGACTTTACACTTAAGCTGCAGCGTAATACGAGGACAATGCAATGCAAGCTGGAGTAACATATAGAATAAATGTCGAGGCACATACACATGCACGCGCGCAAACATAAACACGCATGTATACAGACACACATGCACGGATACCCACACGTAAACAAGCGTGTGCGCAACGAGAACAGCCAACACATGCATATCAAGGTGTTCTTGATATACTCCTAAAGATGCGATGAAAACACAGACACAGTGCTACATAAAAGCAGACCTTGTAAGTGGTGCATTAAGCGATGTAAATCATGTATAAACATTTCCACTGAATAAGTAAGTTTTAACGCTCTCACGTGACTGCAACCATCTTCTCGCCGAAGTTGTAGGCCTTACTAATTATGAACAGCTCCGTGAAGCCTTAGCTAAGATTGTATATACAGGTGCCATTTAAACACTCATGTAACCAACTGTATTTGTCTTCTTCATTCTTCTTTATTTACCACTCCCCCTCTGTAATGCCCTTGGCCCGGGGGGGAGGGGGGTATAATAAGTGAAATAAAATGTGTCGTCTGTGGGGAATACGAAAGTTGTTTAGGGCTGGCAATATTACGAGAACAAAAGAAAATAAGGAAAAAGAAAACAAGAAAATCGAGGTGAGGCTGCCGGCGAAACGGCCAAACACTAGCGGATGCCGCAAGGCCCAAAGCAAGGCCACGCTTGAGCAAGCAATTGCGCACTCTGGCGGTCGCTGTAGTAATGAGTGGTGACTCTGGTTGCGCCGCACATCGCAGAGAGTAAGAACTTAGACGGCGATTCAGATTGGCAGGTAAAAATAAAAACGGCACTGGAACGTTGTGCGTTTGCCCCCAGAACCCATGTTCATCATTCGCGAAGGAAAAAAAAAGAAGGTTTCAGGCCTCGTTACAGAGGAGAGCACAATGTTGGCCACCGGTCCTTTCTTTGTGGGCTTTGGCGCAAAGGCTAACGGGTCAAATAGTTCGTGAATGGCTGCATTTTTGTTTTCCATGCGAAGTTTCTTACAAACAAGATTGCTTTTTTCAGGAATGCTCTTTGTTTTAGGAAACATTCGTTCCTAATGAACCAAGTGGCCAATACATTCCAAAAAGATCCTGCGAAAAAAATTAATAATTCTCTTTCAGTTTTGTTTCCTAGGTGTCTTTTTATTTATTTGTTTCTTTGCGCCGTGTTCAGAGTAGTTCTTTTTTTTCTTTCTCACGAGCGGCGACTGTCCCAGTGCAGCACCTGGTAATGCTTACGTGAAGCATTTTAAACGTGGGCGAGCTTTCTCTTGGTTAAAGAGCTTCACGCATGCGCGCATGCCACATTCTTTTATCCGTCGCAAGGTGACCGGTCACTGATGGTTTTATTCTCCAAAAGAACAAAACAAAAACTCCTTACGTGCCGCAGGAAGAACGACTCATACCACGGAGCCGACTGACAGACTTCTATTCGCCTTTGAACTTCATTTACAAGTTGGAGTTTTAGACTTGCCTTTCTGTTGCCCCTGAGTTTTTCCCTTTCCTACAATTTCGAGAACTGGCCTTAAAGAAGTGAGGATGCGTGATAAGAAACTGGACAAAATAGTCACTGAAACGTGGCGAAGGTGACAGACAGGACTGTTTCTGTGTCTTGTTAAAACTGATGCATTTAAGTGTCTTCATTATCTTTTAGTAACGGTGACGTTGTCTTTCGCAGGGATTAACCGGACCTCGCATGATGGCAATATTCGTACCGGCTGGGGAGCGTCAGTTTCATCGTGATCAGCAGGTGAGGAGTGCTCCGCTGATTTTACGTGCCGTGGTTACGGCGGCATACCGCGTGTACACGAGTGCGGGCGAACGAGAACACTATAGGACAAGCGTTTCATTCCAATTAACTTATCTTGCTGTCCACCTGGTCCTGTGCTGTGATCGCCATTTATCCGTGGTCTGGGCTCCCCGCCTGTCATATACGCTCATACGCTACAGCCGTTAATCTGCCAACCTATTCTAATTATACGCGTTCTTTGACTTGGAGTCATTTGAACTTTGGTCTTCGACGCTTTTCCTCCATGAACGGTCAATGTCCTGGTGATACAAGGAGACTAATTAATCAGTGGCGGTCTCAACGAAACGAAAGTGCTAATGAGTGACGCTGATATATATTACCACAACACTCGGTGGGTTCGCACGACGATTTCTCGGAAGCTTTATTACGAGTGAGCCTAACACGGGGCAGGTTGCTCGCGTTCTAAATGGTCCCCACTGCGTGCACTCCCCCCCCCCTCCCCCGTTGCCAACGGACCATTGCCACTGATGAAAGCTCGAAACCATGCAATGATGATTATGTGGCAGCTGCGTGTAGTTCTGTACACCGTTAAAGAAAATATTCTTAAATGCGGCGGCTCTCACTTTGCCGATGCTGTGTCGGCAGGCATCTGTTAAGGCTGGGGAGCATAGGAAGATAGCAATGCTACTAACCGCTAATAATTTACTGCAAAGCTGGTTGATTGTACAGTTGTCAGGTGGAAAAATTTGCAGGAGCTCTACACTCACATATTCCCCTTTAAACACGGACCACTCTGTTCAGGTGAGAAGAACGTGAATGTAAATGTTACGGAGTGGCGAGACACCCCGCACCCTCCCCCCTCGCCCTACATACACCAGGTTGCTAACGCGATGCTATATCTCTATAGCTCTGATTTTTGCTTTAGTTGCGCAAAATATGTAATGTACCATTTGTGATGAGGAAATGTAGTAGTTTGAATGGCCGTACAAGCCTGACCACTCAGCTGCCAACGACAAGCCAGCAGATGACAAGCCAGCGGACACAAGCCAGCAGAAGTCACACATTTTTTACAGCATTTCCACTGATAAAACGCAAATGTTAGTAAAAAAATTGACATTGCCAGTTACTAAAAAAGAAGGCACACAAGAAGTTTAAACACGCAGTGCATCACACATTAAGAAAATACCTTTATTTGGGATAAGAAAGAGGGAATCATCCGTGAACTTGGTTTTATAGAACAAGCGTGGCAAATAATGTTCCATTCGTTGGTATTCATATAGTTGGTGAGCGAGTATGCGTGCCATAACGTGGTGATGACCGACCACTGCGGAGTGTGCTTTGTATAGTATCGTATAGTATAGTATAGCTGGCGGCTATATTTCTTTTTGTAACATTTCTTTTTTTATAATCTTTTATACCCTTCACCCTCTTTCCCCAGCACAGGATAGCCAGACTGTCTGAGAACTGGCTAACCTCCCTGTCCTTCCGTCTATTCCTGCTTCCTTCCTTCCTTATTGCAGTCGTAGCGGTGATAAAGCTGGCGTTGCTACTAGTGGGGTTAGCCTAACATACTGATTTTACAATTGCTCCGTCATATTGCACTTCTTTTCGAGTTGTGAAGGCGTGTCACCGTGTGTCCATAAATTTAGACTCTCGCCTAAATGTGAGCGTGAAAGCACGTGATCTCCTCACGCTCTGTCCGCAGTCTTTCCAATGGGGCTACACTTGTTCTTGGTGCAGAAGCGCTCGTAAAGACAGACGAAATGGTGCGCGCATGCACGCAACGTGGAGAAGCCCCAGCACGCTTTGCAATTAACACTCAAGCAGACCCTGTTTGTGCTCTGTTACAGCAAGGAGGCTCTATGCGGCGGAGTAGTGTCAAAAGTGTTCGAAAGTGCCGACGAGGTATTTCCTCAGCAAGTTAGTGGCTGATCGCATTACTCCCTGTCGGCTGCTTTGAAAGCATCTCGTTTCCACGAGCTCATATGCTCTTTCATTAACACGCAGTGACGACAACAACAAGTGAAGCTACCCACTGAAACGTAATCTAGAACGTGCTGCGGACATCTCCAAGTGAAGCCCCAACAACTGTCTGAAAAGGTACAATTGAGCAACTGTCGCCGTTGGCAAGGTTGTCTATATGGACTGTGGGCGTGTATGAGCACAGAACTTGCACCAATTTACGTAATGGTGGATCCTGCCTGAAAGACGTATGAGAATAACTATGTATAAGAGCAGCTGTTCCCATTGAACACTGCAACGGGCATCCTACGCTCGCTTTGCCATAACTACGCCGAGAGCAATGGCGGTAGCCCAAACAGTCGGACACGACACCGCAGCGAACACGTAACAACAAACAAGCTGTGTCATCAAGTATAGATAAACTATCGCGTATTTCTCGCTTGCTTACTTCACCTGCGGTACTTAGCCAATGTACTAAGAAGAAAAAAGTGGGACCAAGCTTATGAGCTAGCTTCTGCAAGCGAGCAAGACAATGCAAGAAAGCCAAAGTATAGACGAAGCGAGAGGGGGCGTTGCCCGGCTTAGCCTCCGTGTAGGTGGTTCGCCACTTCGCACGCGACGCTGCTTCAATGTTTCACATCGAGAGTCGCGTGGGCGTGGTCTCGCGGGTAGGCGCGACGCCGGCCGGGGAGCGCGCACAAGCATGAATCATGCAACCTCGCCGATGTCATCATCGGGGCACGATGGCGCCCTTTGCGAAAGAGGTGGCATATTTGTCTTCATGCGTCGGCGGAAGGCAACCCCCTCGGGGAAGCCGCGCGAGCGCATCGTCCAAACGGGAGGCGCAGCGGAACTAAGCCATGCTCGGAAGGAACATTGCAAATATGAACGGAGAGAAACGTGTACATATTTGACGAGTAGATTGCACGTTGGAAGGCGCAGTGATGCAATAATCATTCAGCAGCAGGAGAGTTTCCAAACTAATGTACCTAAAACGGTACATTATGAAGGAAATGGTACGAAAGACGGGTTGGTAAGCCAGAAAAAGCACATAACTGAAGTACGGGTGGCGGCGCCGCTGGAAATTTTCGTGTGTTTGCGTGTGCGTGCGTGTGATGCTGTGATGCGACGGTCGCCGTGATGCCAAGAAATCAGGAAACGCTATTACGTAGTTGAAGCTTTCAGAGCCTCGGCCTAGGTACATAGGTGCACAGGCATGCAGAAGGTTACTAATTTATATGCAGTGCATTAACACACCGCTTAAGCGCAGCAGAGTGCCGAGGAATAATGTTTCGCTGGCACACAATGGTAGTACAGTAATGTGCGTAGACTATGTTTTCCTCAAACACAGTAACGTACAGAATCGTCCGCTCTCAATGAAAACACCTCGTTTATTATGAAAGCACTCATAGCAGCCTGCACGTGAGACGAAATCCCGGTGACTATAGTCTTTCATTAATACACACCCGAACTAGGCGCCGAATAAGACGCATGTCCTGCATAATGCAGAGGACATGCTGAAGTTACACAGGCTTGAATATTAATGGGTGCTCCCTCTATAAGTGGACGACTCTGCGTACAGAGTCATAACGGCACGAGAGTGATACGGTGAACAGTAGCAATAACAGAAAACAAACAAACAAAAGCACTCCGGTGGAGTAAGCCAAGGGAAGGGTCGCCCGATACTCGTTTCTCACTGCATGCATCGTTGATGAATGTGGCGATTGCCGAGCTCTGCTTTCCACCTGTCAGGCGTCACTTGAAACGGCCGTCCGTTGGAAGTGGTAATCTAGTCCGCGAAGATGCAACGGAGCGGTGCCAAAGTGAGCCTTCATTATCGTGCTTCCGGGACGGCTTCGTAGGCGGGCTCGGCTGACACGAACGAGCTCGGTGGGAGGCTGGCGGCGAGCGACCGGTGCAGGCATCCGCGAAGGCTGACCCTGTTTCCGAAGTAGCGGGGAACTTGCGATTAGCCTGTGCCACCCTATGAGGATAGCGTATAAGCCGCCTCGCCGTTCTGTGACGACGTTGCTTCGCACTGCCTGATTGTGGCACAGTATTATGAAGTGGGCTAATTTGATTCAACGCGGCTTACGCGCATATTTTGATATTTCGACGTTGTTTGATAGTGCGTGGCGCCGTGGCGCGCGCTTGCGGGCAGAAAGAATGTTCGCCCGTAAAGCTGGTTTCGTTGACTAACCTGGTTTATTTCGACGCATTGATGAAAAACGCGTTATTACGAGATTTGTACAACGTCGCCACGCACGCACACAAACACACTTTGCATTAGGATTGTTTGTGAGAGCAGATGCGCAAAAGTACATATTATTAGCGATGATGGCGGGCCAATGGTCTTGACGTTCCGGCCCTCGTTTTTCACTGCCCAAAAATTATTTCTGGCATTGTTCCTTTCGTTTACGCTGCCTCTCGCGATACAATTTTCTTTCCACATATATTTCTAAAATTGTAGTTTTACAGCCATTTATAGCTAGACTGAATGATTAATTCATTTGTTGTATTTTTTCCTGCCTGAGCTACCTTACTGTACGTGCATGGACATTGTTTGCTCGATATGTTTGTATGCAACGTGGATAGCATCTTCTACAGTTTATGTTTGAGGTATTGTTGGGGCGTTTATCATTAGGGAGAGCACCCGCATTCGCTGCGAAAAATGTCAAAAAAAAGCCTGCTTGCCTGGACCCGCTTCGATAACTGAAATGACTCGGTTGCATAGATCTCTTTTAACCCTGCTTTGCCCAAATATTGTTCCACATCGACAAAAACTTGTTCATCTTTATTTCAGGCTATGGAGAGGACATATTCTACAAGAAAAAAAAAAGCAATGTTATCTGATCAGAAATACAATTAATAAAATAATTAATCAGCTGGTAATTGACTTTCTAAGGTACCCTCAACTGAAAAGTAGCTGCAACGTGTCAAGAATGCTATACTAAAGGCTCTGCGTTAACTTTCCATGCTTAAATCCCGACACTGAGATATCAAATTCAGCGCAGCATAAATGACACGTTGGGCGTTACAGGCTTAAAGGTGGAGCAAGGTCATTCCGTCCCCCCGATGAAGGGTTCATTAGACAGCGGTGAACTGTTTACACTATGGAACGCGATCCTTCCAGAACGGCGATCACAGCTGCTGCTCGAGAGGCCGCAGTCAGTGCAGCCTTTTCGTCGTCGATAAGCTCGGACGCGGGGGCACGAGCGGTAAGAATGGGGAAGGCTGGGGAGGGGGCGAGGCGTGGACCGTTTTCCGCTTCGGGAACATTCGTCAAACTTGTGCGGAGGGCGACTCCGCTGTCTCTCTGTACGCTGGGACCTGGGCTGTCAGTGTAGTGGGGCTCGCCTACGTCCTGTGTTCCTTCCCTCTCGCTAAATCGGGGATGCAGTTCTGGTGAAGCGATAGCACCGACCATCAGAAAAGTGGAGGCCCACTTTCCGGCACCCCGACCGCGAGTCACGCCCATTCGTGGTCATCGTTCGCTTAGAGAAATTAATTTTGCCAAGTAGCAGGAAGTTTATAGAATTTTATTTTTATACAGACTTTAGAAAAAAAATATAGCCTGTATTTGAGATAATGTTCCATAAGATGTCTAGGAAGTTTATCGAGTGCACGTATACTTAATATCACACACAGAGAAAGGGAGAGAAACAAATATTTATGGCAACAATAGCCAACAGAAGCAGGTTGCCCAAAAATAGAACAGTGCTATCACGCGGGCTTGTTGACTGATAATTTTCTTTTTGGAAACAGCAAAGGAAGGCGCGAACACCACAAGCCGCCGTTTGGAGTGTCTGCGTCTTGACTTTTTGTCGCGTTCATTTTGCGCTGGTAACTTCCGAATGAAGAAAACTCTAACATATACAGGATGTCCGAGCTAACATCAGCCTAGCTTTTCAACGAACGAAAAAGATATTTGAAAAACACGGCGCGAGATACACTCACGGTACTGTCACGTCTGAACACCACCGTGGGCGTTAATTGAAAGTTTGCCACGTGTCAAACCACCTCCCCTCCTGACCAGACATCAGCTCGGCGAGGACAACAACTAAAAGCGCTCCCCCCAAGGATGAACGAGAGGGAACCCCGTAAACGAATGGATAAGCGTAGTTAATTAGACGAGTCAACTCACCACCCATTCCTCGGCACTATCCACGCGTCGAGACAACTTGTAAACCGGCTGTTGCAGGATTCCACGAAAAACCCTCAGCCCGCGCTTCACCCACCTGACAGCGAAGAACGGGGTGGGCAATGACGAACCACCCAGTTCTCGCTGGATGATTTCCTTTTGCCACAAATTCCAAACCAGTTTCTTCGAGACGGAGTTACTGCAGGTTATGGATAGCATGGGCGTTGTATCGCAAGGGAGTCGACGATGATTCGGTGCTGGACAGTCTTCAGATTCTCGACGACTCGCCTATAGGGAAGGCGAGGGGATTAAAAGCGTATACTTTTCGAGAGAGGGGACAGAGCCCTGATGTGAACTGAGAACAGGCACGTACCCAAGGGGGACCCGGGCGGGCCCGGGCGCACCCCCCCCCCCCTAAATTAAGAGGCATACCTCCCCCCCCTCCCTACCCCACGCCACCACTTCTCACACAGATTCCTAAAGCGCCGCCAAATCAATGTTTAGACTTGACAGCTATTCGGCGGTCAACATATTGCTGCCTTTTTCACTCCGTTTGGATGACGGTAGTTATCGGCGTCTCCTGGGATATGAAGGCTAGTTTCCTCATCAATTCGGTGCCCGCGCGATTAACTCGAGATGTATTCAGTAGTCACCGTCTATTCAACGGTCACGCGCATCGTTGTTGCTTCTTTAGTTCAACCTTCTTCGTTTAGACTGATACAGGGACCAGGAAAGGCATTCAGTTCGTGGCCAGCTGGTCTGAATGAACGTTGAACGAGTTGCGGCCAGAGAAAATGTCAATTGCGTTTAACTCTTCTTTTTGTTTCATTATTTCCTCGAGTGACGGCTCGCCGCGACGTTGACAGATCCCCGGAACCATATACCTGTGATACGGGTTAGATAAGGTGGAAAATAAAATAATGTGAGACAGCGTCCATGATCAAACCCTGCAATAACCATGAATACTTTGTTTAGCGCAAAACGACAGACACAAGAAAGACGACCAGGACAAGGCGCTACTCTCAACTGACATCATTTTATTGCGTCACTTTTTTATAGACCGCTCAAACCAGAGAAACATGCGCAGTGAGCACCATGTATGTAGAGTAGAGTTCCAGTCCTTCTGAGGAGTGCCTGGAAAAAAATTACTCTTTTTTCGACTGGTTGGTTTCAAGACCGCCAAGAAAACGGAAGCAGCCAACCACTCTCACGCCGACCAACGTTTGTTGCTAGCATGCGTAGTCAGGATAAACACTGAATAGATGCACCTGGAGATCACAGTTTTGAAAGAGTCCCAACACATGGTCTGGAATTTTGTTATGCCGAGAAAAAAACTGATTAGGCTTACAGGAGACTCACAGAAGACTCGCATTGTTGCACTAAATGCAAGATAAATGCTTTAAACAACGCGAAGCAAGGAAAATTGACGGGAACACGGACGTGTGAAATGATGAACGGTACTCATTCGATCAAATTTTTATTTTTGACATTGTAGATACACATATCAGGAGCACAGACAAAAAGCCAAACGAAAATTGGCTTCACTGGTCGAACAAGGCCAATCCTTTCTACGACGACAGTTGTCTTATAGTCATGGTCCTGACAAAGACAAGACATCTTGTCAAAACTTTTATTTCTGCGACATTCCTTGTTCAATCACTGTTAACCAAAACTAACAAGGCCAGAATTCCATGGCGTTGACCAGTGTTCGCGCGCACTACTTCCTGTAATGTTCCTTTCGGATGCTTACTCCGTTACTGTTTGCCCTCTCCCATAGTAGAGCAGCAAAGTAGGTGAACCGAACGGAAGCTGGATAACCACCGCTTATTCTCGTTCTTTCTGTCATTATTCTCAAGCTATCCTTTTTGACTTGAGTATATGTCATTTTAGGAAGCTTACATTGAAGCACAGTTGACGCGCCTCTGTTGCTGTAGTGTTTAACGAGCGTACAAGCTTCGGCGAATATGACTGTAACGAGAAATGCGCTCTATTGGCTGAAGTCGCGAAGAATGCAGCCCGACAGCCCACTTAGACGGCGTAGCAGAACGTGTTTTCTTTTTCTTTTTTATCCGGATAGCGGTAAGCAAGCGGGAGCTGCGTGCGATCGAAGTGCTGCATTGCGTATGAGCCTCCCGAGACGTCAATTGGGTTACCGGTCAGTTCGAGAGCAGAGTCACTCGGCTGTGTTGCTCTTTGTTGGTGTCAAACTCGAGGACGAAAGCACTCGTATGGGTCCGTTGGAGAGCTGCCCGGCAGACTTCGCCTGCTACCTTTCGGAGTCTTTGGCGCCTTGTTCTGGGGTTTTAGTGCAGCTGATTGAGCCCGATGACAAGATGTAGATAGCTCCAGCGTCTGCGGTTTCCAGGAGGCCACTGGCTATGCTTTTCGTGCCAGTTTGAAGGAACGCTAAGCACAGATATTGCTAGTCTAGCCCTAGAGAAATAGCAGGCTATAGGCTTTCTTAGCCGAGAGTGGCATATTACTTTTCCAAAACTCTGTCAGAGTTTTTATGAAGTAAAACAAATCGCATGCCAAAGTAGAACATGTAGGGCGAATTCTTCATGTTAAGTTCACGCTTAGATGGCCCACTAGAGCCATCTTGAGAAATACATAGAGTGCAAGGTATGTTCGTTCATTTGGGTCGTTTTTTCTCTCTCCCTCTCTCTTTAGAGAGAAGAAGAAGGTTTTATTCAGTTGAAAGATATGCACAATAGAGCTGTACATTTCATTTCAGTACATTTGAACACCTGCTGTTTCGCCCGGAAAGGCGAAATAAGTTAGCAGGTGGCGGCGTCGCTTTGAAGTGAAGTAAGACATAGTAAAGAAAACCTTAAATATATTGCATAAAATATAGGCGCTGATGCCATTTTTATGAATTATATGGGTTAAATTCAGGCTGCGCCAAGCAGTCATTGCCCACAGCTATATGGCGACACAGATACATTGCACGTGAATTGCCACATAACGTTAATTACCACATGTACTTCGTTTATTAACTTAATAGTTCTGCGGAAACCCGCAAGGTGGCGAGAAGTAATTAATTTCATTTATTGCATGCTTTCTGACACTCGTCATGACTCCGCTCACGGAAATTTTCTTGTAACTTCATGTTTAAAATTACAAGGCTGGTAAATATCAATCTGCCTCATTGGAAAATACATATTTAGTACTTTTTTTGATGCGTTAAGGTAGTTGGGCAAGGAAAGTACAGGGAATAAGTTGGAAAAGAGAAATCACAGACAAAAATGTGGCTATAATATAGGGCTCTTGCGTATCCTTCTCAAAACTTGTTTACTCCCAAGGCAATGCGCAAAATATATCCACTAAAAGATTGAGGTGGATTCGGCCAGCAAAAAAGAAGCCGACAACACTTTAGCCATTACTGCAGCCATTGTAGCTGGTTACCATCGGTAAGTAACATTGCTCAATTGAGTTTAAAATTTCCGTCATTTTTCCCACGACAGGAAATTGGGGAAAAGACAACAGACTAAAAGCTACAAAAGTGTAGCTTGATGCGCCTGAGGCCCAACATAAGTAAATGCTTGGCAGAAAAATAAAAGCCGCACTATTGCCCTATAAAGGCGAAATATCGATTGCGATAGCAAATTAATGGACAGCTAACTACACGAAGTAGGGATAGTAGTCTTATCGGCCGTATAGACTTGTGAATATATAGGGATACTAACTAAATTAACAAACACGGCGTCAAGCGCGCACAAGCAAACATGAATACATCTCACTCGATGACCACGGAAACACGCTGTCAAAACACTGGAGGGAGGAAGCGCGGCAGCAGCAGCGAGCGAATTGACCTTCTTGGCGAGTCTTGCATCAACGGAAATTAAGCCGCGAAAACACATCGCGCGGCCTGACTTTGTCCCCGTCGCAGGTAGCATTCAAGATACAGCGGCATTATGTATATGGCATTAAATTGTTTCAACATCTGAAAACAGCATCACAATATCCAAAGTTCCAATAACTGAAATATTCTAAAAGTCCCTCCTTAGGACTTTACACAAAGCAGAAAGTCTTGTAAACTGGCCATTACAAAATGTCGCTTAAGTTCTCTAAGTGTGAGGGTAAATATATTACTTTCATTCGTTTCGTACGTATTAAGAATCGCTGACATCAGGAATTGCAAAGCTTGATCACCATAGTTCGTTCGGGTTCGAGGAAAATTCCACTTTTCCGTGCATCTATATAGTACGAGCCACTTTATCCTCTCTGGCTATGACAGCGAAAGTTTTCAGAAACTCAGTGACGGCAGGTGGTGAGAATCTAATGTAATAAATTAACCGATATTCAAAAGTAGTGTTAATGCGGATAATATTAAAATAAGCAAAAAATATCTAGTGTATGCTTTATAACTAATACCAGCATTATACCTTACGGCTTTCTTTTACAATACCAGTAGACTGGTGAAGTTAGTTTTTGACGTCTTATATATGCTGCACATCTAATGACAGTAATTAACATGCGATTTAGAAACAGCGCGACAAATTGTTAGCTTTAGTCGCGTATGGAAATCAAATCGACTTCTAGAAAGTAAACGAACCAAATGACACAATTAACTTTCTTTCCATATGAACAATATGACTGCTCCATCTCATTGAGGAATCAAAAATAACTCCAAGTGATTTAAAACTTTGTTATATGTATTCGACTATTGCAAAGCACAAGGTGATTACTGCAGGTGTCTACACAATTTACAGGTCGAAAGTAAACAGCTTTGGTTTTTTTAATGTTTATGTATATTTGTTTTGCCTTTCACCACTCACTCAATGATTCAAGAATAGCGTTGCCTCTTGCCTATAAGATCGTCGGGGCGTAGCCGCACGAAAATATGCTCGTATCGTCGGTGTATAAAGAATGAATTGTGTATCGCTAGAAATATTAGTTAGATAATTAATGTAAACAATAAAAACAAAACGGCCAGGAAGGCTACCTTGGGGAACGCTGCATTTGATTGATTGCAAAGCCGATACTTAACCATGGACAGCAACTGCTTGGTTATGTTGACTAAAGTACGAACGAAAAATATCAGGACAAGAGCCACGTATGCCATACTTTCCCAACTTACGAATTAGAATCTCATGATTCAAACGATCAAACGACTTTGTGAAGTCTATAGATATTCCAAGCGTTAATTTCTTCACGTCAATGTTACGCAAAATAGTTTCTTTTTTGTAGCAGCAAGACAGACTCAGTTGATTACCCTTTACGAAATCCGAACTGGAATTTGGTTATCAAAGAGTGTTTATATAAAGAAAGAAGGTAAGAACTCCTCTCATTAACTTATTTTTTAAACCTTTTGAAAATAGAGGAAGAGCAGAAATAGGACATTAGTTAACTAAAATATTCTTTCTAGCGCTTTTAAAGATGACAGAAAGCTTAGCAGTTTTCATTCCTTCAGGGAATTCCACAGATGCAATACATTGATTTAATGTATGCACTAAACAAGGAACAAGAATCAAGAATCAGCAACAAATTAATGGGCTTTACTTGTAGCCGGTTATAATCTTTGGAGGACGTTGACTAAATGTTTATCAATACAGAAAACATTTCTTCATCATCTGTGCCATGAAATACTGCAGATTTACTCTCAACATTTGAAATGAAACTAAGCGCTCTTGGAGGGCACCCAGAAGGTACAACGGTTGTAAAATAATGTGTTAACCTTGTCAGCAAGATCAGCCCATGATACCGCATTACCTTCACTAATTAGCTCAGAATGGGCGCTTCCTTTACTTTTGCTTAGAAATTTGTCGTTCAAATGTTCAAAAAAAATATGTTATTTTTCTTGTTTTTATCGAAGAAACGGTTTTGAAATGGGGATTTCGACCGGCGAAGTTCTTTGTTCAATTTATTGCGGTAAGATTTAAATAGCTTCAGGTCAACAGGATCGCGGGTAATAATAAAACATTTGAAGAGTCTGCTCTTGCTACCCGTTCAGGAGTTATCCATGGCTCACGTAATATGACGTTACCAACTTCAGTTTTCTGTGGAGAACACCTTTCACAGGTTTCCTTTATCGTAACACTGTTAAGAAGGGTAACCGCATCACAATATCTATAGCTTGTCGCAGTCAACCATCGCCGGTTTTCATCGGCGGAACTTCTTCATCTCATAATTTCGTGCAGTCCTAAACATAACCAATATTACACGAAATTTCGTTTACCGCGGCCAAACCAGAAAACGCTAGGTGCGCGGAGAATGACTCGAGCGGAAAACGAAAGTTCTTTCAATGCCTTCAATTGCCGCTGCTGCTGCCGGATTCCAGCGCTAGCATCGAAAACGTGTTGCACAGTGAAATGTCGTTTCTTTTTCGTCTTGCTCTTTGTCCCTTGTATTGCGCTGTTTCAATATTGGTAATGCTGATGGAAGGAAGGAAGGAAGGAAAAAAACTTTATTTAAGGCCAACATTAAGGCCCAGTGAAGTAGAGCGCCTGCCCCGCTAAGGCTCGTTGTTCATCCTCCGAGTCCGAGTGAAGCCAAGCACTCCAGGAAGGAGGGGGAGGGTAAGGAAAATGAGGAGAGGTAATGGCAGTGTTACATGAGTACAGAATGTGTTCTGCACCTGCCCTTATCTCCGGGCAGTTGGGGCAGTGAGCTGTGCTACGCCAACCGAAGTTGTAGAGCATTAGTGGCGTGAGAAGAGTGTTCGTTTGAACTTTACGAAGGACATGTGCTTGTTCCGTGTTGAGTGAGGAGTGAGGTTGGGGCAAAATAGTACGGTTTTCCTTGATGTTCTTGTAGTAATCAGCTATTTGCGCTTTGTACGTGGCAGCGTCTTCCACTGTCGTTGGATTTGGCCAGGGAATCGAGGGCGCCCGGAGGTTAATTTCGCGGGCACGTTGATGAACCAACTCATTTCCCTCGATCCCAGCATGACCAGGCACCCAACGCAGGGTGATTGTAATGCTCGGTTTGCGGTTACAGGATTCTGTTAAGATGTCATGTAGGTGTGTTTCCAACAGTCGTTGTTGTATGTTGCGAATGGCTTTGCTGGAGTCGGTATAAAGGTTGATGTTACTGGAGTGGTGCTTAGTGAGTAGAGAGGCTTCTTGTATGGCATATATTATCGCGTGAGTCTCCAGAGCGGCTATGTTGGGAGGGTTGGAAAATGGCCCAGCTGTTTGGATGATCGGTGCTGTCTGTCCAGGTGTATATATTGCATACGCGTATGATCCCATGTCAGAGCGTGTGGCGTCCGTGTATATCGTGATGCATTTCCTGTCTATGTGGTGATGTTTTGCTTGCGCTTGACGTCGACCGTCATGTAGGTGTGGCGTCATATTTTTCGGTATGTTTGTAAATGCAATGTTGCGTGGTAGCGGAGGGCTTTGGTTAACTGGTGTCAACTGGATAGGGGCGATCCCTGCTCGTTTCAAGATGTCGCATCCTTGCTCCGTACAAGACAATCGCGCTACTTGTCGGTCTCGGTGTTGTTGTGTTAGTTCTGCGAAAGTGTGAAAGAGGCCCGTTTGTTGAAGGCGCTCATTTGAGGTGTATATAGGTAGGCCCAGGGCGGCCTTGTGAAGGGTGTTGAGTGAAGATTCGAGTTTTCGAGTTTGTGTTTGTGTCAGTGTTAGGAATGGGGCGGTGTACAGAAGCCTACTATACACGAGCGCAGTCACGAGCTGTGTTGCTTGCTCTTCTCTCAGTCCGTGTTTTTTGCTAATGATTCTTCGCATTAGGTGCGTGAGATTTCGGCAGTCTTTTTGATATTGTATAACGTTAGAATTAGCATTGTTGTTGTGATTTATGATAAAGCCGAGTACTCGGCACGATGTAACCTTTGGTATCTGCTTGCCTAATAAGGTGAGTTGTATCAGGGCGTTTGTTTTCTTTTGGTAATGTGTTCGATTCATGAGGAGAAGTTCCGACTTTTCTGCTGAAGGTTCTAGTCCGGCTTTATGTAAGTGGTTAACTATGGTCTCGACGCCTTTCTGGAGGGTCGTTTCGACGTTCCCTGGAGATCCGGTTTCGCACCATAGGGTAATATCGTCGGCGTAGAAAGTGTGGTGAAGGTTAGGGATTGTGGATAGCTGCCTTGATAGCGCTGTCATGCAAAGATTAAAGAGGGTGGGAGATATAATCGATCCTTGAGGTGTTCCACGGGAAATATTGATGGGGGAGGAAAGAGACTGCGCTGCCTTGAAGCGTGCTGTCCTGCCTTTGAGGAAACTGCGTATGTAATTGTACATGTTGGCGCCGCATCCACTGTCGTGAACCGATTTGAGTACATGATCATGTGTGACATTATCGAATGCCTTTTTTATATCTATTGCCAGAAGGGCTTGGGTCTGTGCTGTCTTTGGCTGCAGAAGCGTGTTCTGTAGTATGAGAAATAAGTCCTGTGTGGAAATGTTCTTGCGATAGCCTATGAGCTGGTGCGGAAAATGTTTCGTGTTATCCAAATGTTCTTCTAGTCTGTTCAGTGCAAGCCGTTCCATTGTTTTGCCCATACATGATGTTAAGGATATGGGTCTGAGGTTGCAAAGCGTGGCTTCTTTCCCTGGTTTTGGGATCATGGTAATGTGTGATGTTCTCCATTCGTCTGGGAGGGTACCCGCGTTCCAATGCTCATTTATGTGCGAGAGAAGCGTTTCTTTATCTTCGTCGGGCAGATTACGCAGAAGAGTATATGTGATGCCGTCAGGACCCGGCGCCGTCGCCCTATTGTTTTGCATCAATGCTATGTTTAGTTCTGCCATAGTGAAGTCACCACCGATGTTGTCGTTTGGGGGGCCCGTATAGTCTGTGTACAGTGACTGATGTGCCGCAGGTATGTAAAGGGTCCGGAGTTCATCAAATGTTTTGTTTATACCTTGTGTACTGGCGTGTTTCTCTATGGTAGGGATCACTTGTTTCTTTGTGCCAAGCAGGGCACGCAAAAGATGCCACGTGTGTTTTTTGTCTAACGTATTCTGGATGCTATCGCAAATATGGTTCCATTCTGTCTGTTCGAGCGTCCGGGCATGATTGATCGCTTGAATAGTTACATCATCTACCTTTTCACGAAGCTGATTGTTATGCGGTTGCTGGGATAAGACTCTCAATAGTTTTTTGCGTTTTTTCCAGACGCGTGTGAGGTGCGGGTCGGGCCGGTCTACCGGCGCTGAAGTTGTGCGCGTGTCTGTAACTGCTGTCTTAGTTTCTAGGAGGCCTTTAGCCCACGTGTCCAGGTCATGCCCTGTGTTAGTGTTATTCTGCCTCAGTTTCCGGAATTTGTCCCAATTTGTGAAGGTGACTGTAGCGCGGCGCTTTCGAGGCGTCATGTGTATAATGATGTTTAGTATGTCGTGGTCGCTAGTTAGGTTTTCATGGGTGTTCTCCCAGCTCGTAGCATATTCACCTTTGTGCAACGCGAGGTCCGGTGTAGTAGGAACTTGATTTTGCGCCCCTGCGCGAGTTGTTACCCCCGGAGTGTTGAGAACTGTGTACTGAAATTTGTTTATGTTGTCTTCCAGCAACCTGCCCGTTTTCGTGTTCGCCTTGTATCCCCATGATGTGTTGGGCGCATTGAAATCTCCCATGATGTAAATGTCATGAGTCTTCTCATCTTTTTTAGCGTGCTTGAAGATCTGACTAAGGTTGTAAGTCGATTTTGGTGGATTGTAGACGTTGTACAGCTTGGCAGGTCGTTGTGAGTTGTCCGGGTATATTGTGGTTATTAAGACATACTTTGCTAAACAGTCTGGTGCTGTTTCCGTGTAGTGTTTAATGTTATGTTTTACGTACGTCGAAATTAATGGTAGGTCGTATTCATTGTGCGCTGAATGTGTAGCTGTGTATCCTGGGATGTTCTGTTCTTTGTATGTTTCTTGCAGAAGTAACACATGTGGTGGGTTTTTCAATTTTAGGAAGTATTGCCTCATTATTGCTTTTTTGTTACTGAGACCGCGGCAGTTCCACTGCCAAACGCAAAAGTTTCCGTCCCTTACTTCTGCCATGGATTAGCGACCTTTGCGGTCTTAGACTGGGTGTTGGAGGTGTCGATTGGGTCATCAGGAAGTTGTCTCTTTTGCGAATGAGACATGTGGTCCATGTTTTCGGAGCTAAGATCTTCATCTGGAAGAAGGCGCTTAAGCATGCGGTCTACTCGTTGTTCCAGCACGGTTAGGCGTGTTTCGTGACGTTCGTAGGCTGAGGCAAGTTTTTCGACAATATCAGTGAGGCGGTCGAGTTTCTTTTCTATGCTTTCAAAGCGTTCTAACAGTGTCTCTGATTTGTTTAGACGAGACTCTAGCGTTGAAGGTGTCTTGTGGGAATGCGCGTGTAGGACGTGTTGCTGATATTGTGGTGCTTCGTAAATTGGAGTAGGAGACTGTGCTTGTGATGTTAGGGTCTTGAAGGATGGGGATTGCGGGATGATAGGAGTGCTTGGCTTACCAGGCGCCTTGGGTATGATGGTTTTCCCAGACTGTGGGGTGCGCGCAGGGCTTTTGCTCGAGGCCGGTCGTTGCACGTTCGGTGTAGCGCTTGCCGAAGTGGTCGACTGTGACAGCGGTGTGTTAGGTAGCATGTCTTGTTGCTTCTTCTGGGGCTGTTGCGTCTGCGTTGTTTGCTGTTGCTGTCCGTGCGATAATAATGCAGGGTATTCGCGATGGTAATCAGTTGAGGTTGCGGTGTTGGGGGCGCTGGAACCAAGCGTAGGCTGTTGCTCGTTGCGCAGTTTGATGCGTTGCAAGTAGGCTCGTTCTGTCTTGTTATGGTCTTTTTGCCTTTTGATTTGGCAGCTGGGGTCGTTGGTTCTATGATCGCCACCGCAGTGCAGGCAGAGGAGAAAGCATTGGTGTTCCTCTCCTGCCTGCTTGAGTTGTCTCGTGCAGTCAGGACATCTGAAAATAGTTGATTTGGTGGGGCAGTTGTCAGCACGATGATCATACATCAGGCATAAGGAACAGAACTCTGCTTTGGGGTGGTGTGGCAGACATCGGAACATAGCTCGATGATAGAGGACTTTCCTGGGGACAATGCTTCCTTCAAATGTAATAATAGCAGTCTCTGAACGGCCCATCATCCGGGAGGCTAGTATGGTGGGCCCAAAAGTGTCCAAGTTCTGCATCAGGTGCTCCGAAGATGTGCCGGCGTCAACTCCATGGATAACCCCTCTGCAGGAGTTGGCCGGCGCGGTTATGTATGCTGTGACAGTGTGCGTGGTTGGTCCAAGTGCGAGTTGAGACATGGCAGCGATTTTCTCCGCTGCTATTGAACTTGGGGTCTTGATAACAATTATATTGCTTCGTGGCTTAATATGCAGTGAGAGATCCAGGGCTTCGTGTGGACTGAGGGGGGCTTGTTGCCGCACGGCTTGTGAGATGTGGTGCAATTTGTGCTGAGGGAGGTGAACATCACTCTGAGGCCGAATTACGACTGTGTGGAGCGCAGCAGGGTGCAGGGGGGCGGTAAGATTCTTCTTCTTGTATTGAACTGTTGTCCAGCCGTCTTCAGCAGCGTCCTCGGTTTGCTGAGTATCCATTACATTGGCTGGCTCGGTTGCGGCGGCAGGCGGGGTAAGGTCCATTATAAGTGAGCGAGGCGCCTCCGATTGCACGTTGGCGTCTACGGCACCCGACACCTCGTGGCACGCAACCGCGCGCGGTGGCGCGAGGCTGGCGTCGACGGGAGTGGGGGTAGGTTCCAGGATTGCGTCTCAGCTCCGGCGTTAGGCGTAGCGACGTGGTCGGATAAAAAACCCTCGTAAAATCCAAAAGATGGGCTCACTTGTGGAGGGCAGGACATCCAGCCGTTCCTTGAGCGAAGCCCTGTCCGATGATAATGTCGTCGATAGGCTGGTAGCAGGAAAAAACGATGAAACGTATGAGATTGTCGGAGCTCGATGCGAAAGCGTCTTGACTGGTCGACGCCACCTAGCGTCCCCCTGCTGATGGAAGTCGAGCGACAATTCTAGCGAAGTAAGACTCAGCGTTTTGGTCTGACAGGAACGCCGGAAAGCGTTGCCTAACGCAGTAGAGAACAAGCGACACACTCTGGGTGAGAGGGGGCGGTAAAAGAAAGCTCAGAAGTCCCAAAATAACGCGCGAAACGGAGACAGAGTAAGCACGGATGGACACGCACAAATGAGCCCTCGTTGCGTTTGCGACAACGAGTAAGAAAAAAAAATACTTGAAGCGAGAGAGAAAAAGAAGTGCCTGACACAAATTCCCGTCGATAACAGGGGAGCTAGCTAAGCGCAAGAGAAGCTGTCCAGGGACAGTGGGGGGCTACACCGAAAGTGCTGGAGCCGAAACACGCGCCTTTGACGCCAGCCAATGCGTGGGCAACGCGTCGTCAACTGACGTCTCCCTGCGCATTAGACGCGGAAGACACGACCACGCGTTGCTCGCTCAGCGCAGTAGTACGTGGAGCTCCTCCTGCATCGACTGCCGTGGCCAAAAACACTCGACTCGTCTGACCATGACAAGTATTGCCTTTTGCAGTGGAAGAACTAAGAGAGGGCTTTCGCGGCAGAGTGAGCTGAGAGAAAAGGAAAAAAAAAAAAAGAACCCTCAGAGTTAACCGGAGGTGGCGAGAACGTGGCACACGCATGCTCGTTTCTTTTTTTTTCAGTATTGAGATTATTGCCTTGCACAGCACGCACTATGGTCACAAAGTACAGCAGAATGCAAACGCGCGGAAACTTCAATCGCCCCCCCCCCCTTCTTTTTTATTTGTCGTGCTCTTGTGAAGCCATGAAGACACTCGCACTGTATTACCATGCGCTGTATTTTGAACAGAGGTGTCTTCCAGTGAAAATTCTGGTGCACTGCTAGGCCGGGTGAAGAGAGTACGTACGAGGCGCTGAACATGATTTGTTAAAGGAGCGCTTACGAGCGTGTTACTCGGGACAACGTGATTAGCGTGAGATAGGGCGGGCGTATACAGCTACGAAAGGATGTCTTAAGCCCAGCAGCATGGGAATATAAGAAACACAAGAGTCGCTTCATAAAGCAACGTTGCAGAGGCAAGCAACAGGAATCTACCCGAAATTCCTTGTTACGATCGTTTATCTGGCCCATACTGGAGGCATATTTGGCGTGTCGCTACGGTACTTCCGGGACCGTATCGACAAGAACATTCTTACCCTAGAAATGTTCTCAAGGGCAGCTGTCTATTCTGATGTTATAAATATTATTGCCGAAGGCGGCCGGCGATCGACAGCAAGTACTTACGAACGAAAAGCTTTTCTATGTTGGGCGACTGTTCTGTAGTGCGCGCTTAGTCAGTCTGAACATTCCGTACACCTTAAGTAGGTTCCAGCGGAGAAGGAAATTGTGAAGTTTAACATACAGAAGCTGCAAAATCGGTTATGAGAAACAACAAAGGGGAGCTCCAGATTATGTTGAGTGCCTGAATTACATGCGAAACGTACATATAAGGGAACGCGCGTTTATGCATTTCACCTATGTGAAAGTGCAGTCGCCGCGAACTTGTACTTAGCAAGATAACGACACACACAGCCGTTGAGTCAGGACAGAATTACAAGCCCAGCGTTGAGGAGGCTCTTAGATTTTGAATATAATAACACAACGCAGATTATACAAAAAACTGGTGCAGCCCCATTTTTTGTAGACATGGTCTAACAGCGAGTACAGTAATTATCGAAATTGCACTAACTGGCACGGGATCTGCAGTTAATGGATGGGGTTCAGGTTGCCGATATATATGAGCCCAAAGCAAGAATCTAAGCAATAAAATGTGACTTGAACTTATCTCACAGGATGGCGCGTAATAAACGTTTAGAGCTTGGCCAAGAAGACTATGCCACTAGCGACAGGCCAAAATATGTATGCCTATTCGGTTATTTCGTCTTTATATCGCACTGTATCGAAGAAACTCGCTCATTCTTGCAAGTTCACTTCTGCTCAGTATGATCGTGCCTATATAAGACGAGTAACGTGTAATAGGCAACTTATTCTAGAATAAGTAACCATATCTGCCTCAGAAAAAGAAAAAAAAACATAATGATTGCTTATTTGCCTGCATTTTGCTTTAGAAGAGCCCATCCATTAACGTCATGACAAAAGGAAGTGAAGTAAGATAAACACAAAGCCCTGGTAATAAACCACTGATTTTGGAATGAGTATTTCTTTATTCCGGAGTCAATCTCAGTACAAGTGAATCAAAACCAAGCCTTCTCAACGGAGACCGGGCCGAAGAAAGTCCATTTCACCCAGCCGTCAGCTTCGTGCCGGTGGTTTCCTGCTGCAGTGTGTTCGTAATATGCAACAAGGCAAGGCACCTCGTTATGCGCTCTGGCGCTTCGCACAGCACTTTGGGTTTGGTCGTCACGGCGTCTTCAGTTCTTCAACGGGGTGTGAACTCGCTGGACGGCATCTGAGGTTCAGCGGCGGCCAAACGTCGTTCGCCCCGACGAAGCTTTTCCATGACTTGCGATGTTCGGGGCGGCGCCTCGTGATCCATGAGCGCTTGGCGCATTGAAGCAGCGGCAACGCGCTCGACCATCGATCCTAGAAATCCGTTGGGTCCGATGGCCATTCTGAGGAGAGGCATCACCAAACCGGCTGGACTGTCCGAGCAGTCCTCGTACAGGTGCGAGCAGTCGTAGCCCAGCATTCCTTTGGACCACGCGTCAAAGTAGGCGTTTGCTGGCACTGGCCTCTCCCTGTGGTTTCAAAGAAGAAGGACACAGTATGAAAATAAGGAATGAGAAAAAGATTACATTGATCAACTGTACAAATATGGCGCTCCTTATCAAATCGCTCCCACGTGCTGTTACCCTATTCTCCCCAATACATCTCATGACTGGAACCATCTTTCCCGCCTTCTGTAGCCGCCAAATTCTCCGAACCGCTTAGGAATTTCTTTTAGTATTTACGGATTCCTTCTCGAGTCAAAATTTGAGTATATGTTGCGAAATATAAGATGTGTATGTACCAAGCTTTGGGCACATTGAGTCTACTTCTCTAGTGTTGCCATTTTGGTTTGCTTTGCTTAGCGGCACATTTCAGTGATTTCATAGTATATGCTTTGAGTCAATATCACTGTTTTCTTAATAATCAATAAAGACCGCAGATGGGGGGGGGGGCAATATTTCAGGTCACTGAGTCCATGCAGCGCAGTCCAAGCTACGGATCACTTCAACGAGCCAAGAACGACAGTCAGCAGAAGGGCTGGACGAATGGTCGCCGTTAATAGCCGCATTCGTTCAATATTTTTTTGTGAGAGAGTTGATGCCTGGATTAGCAGCTGTGTAGGGACAACGTGGCGGAGAGTGCGAGTTCTATTTCTGGTTCCTAGTTAGATCACGCGATTCGTAGTTATCTGCACTGCTCAAATTTGGTGGCACAATGGACCACCACCAGACAACTAAATAATTTAACTTGCGGTCTGTGCCTCACCTGATTTCTCCTTGCCAGGACCTGGACATGGGGAACGCGTAGGTGAGTGTACGCGCCGACTCGCAAAAGACCCGTTTACGACAGCCGGGCTGGAAGCTCAGAAGTGTCAGAGGGGGGCGACTGTGTCCACTTTCGGCCATCCATTCATTATGGCGCCATGACGGGGGCTCTCCTGCATATGACGTAGTGGTCGGCGGCATCGTCACATTAGAGGCGACGGGTGTTGCTGTGCCGTTCCGAATAGGACGTGCAGCTGCGAAGGATACATAAAATAACGATTAGTTCCGAAAGACGATTAAAAAAAAAACTCAGGAGGGAAGTACTCGGGGTGTGCCCGATTATGGCTACATGCTACAAATTAGAATTTATGTGTTTCATCATGAGGGTGTGACGGCTAGAAACATAGTGTTCAGGCTTTTCCACATGCTTATCTCCTGCGCGCTGCAGAACATATCCAATGGAACTAACATGTGACGTTCACGACGTCACGGACGAGGCATCAGTTCTCAGGGTAGGCGGTGTCGCGACATGCAGTAAACATGCAGGATTTGACCGCAGACACCGCTCTAACCTTCGAGAAACGTTGTGCTAATGACGTTAAACGCCGAAATCAAACAAAAGCGAAAACCGCGCTGAATAGGAACAAACAGTGTAAAAACACGTGGACGAGCTGCAACGTATAACTTAGCAGGTACGCTTCTGACTGAGAATGCGTGAATGGCGCATGACGGAACTGAATATTCGCGAAGCTATTATGCGTCGGTTAAAATGTTTGACTTACTACAGGTTCCTAAAGCGCCGTGTATTGTTGCGAACACCAAGATACCCGCTCTGTGGGACGGCAACTATACACAATTTTATGCACGCGACATGCTTGGCGGATAGTGACCTCGGTGCGTATTCACAGACAAACCGCTTCGTACAAGAGATCCTTCGGTAACAAACACACGCTACAGGGATTAGTTTTAGATTGGAGGATCCAAGCCGCTTGCGCGCAGAAGTCCGATTGCGTCGCCTGAGTTAAATTGGGAAGTCATTAATTTATTCATTTCCTTAAAGGGACACTAAAGGTTACTATTAAGTCAACGTGGACTGTTAAAATACCATCACAGAAACCTCGAAACGCTTGTTTCGTGCCAAGGAGAGACTTATTTTAAGAGAAAATGCGTTCTGAAGTGTCCGCGTACCTCTAGCGCAGTTCAAATCGCCCGCCCTCCGATCGAGGAGTACTGACATCATGGTCTCATAGTGACGTTGCGCCATCGGTGAGTAGAGCGGCGTCCGCAGACGGCGCTACGGCTTTTCTGCGCAAAACGCAAACGCGCGGCCAGAAACAGAGCCAAGACAGAGCCGACAGCAGAGCGAAGGCGGGAGTATGGTGGCTAGCGGAAGGAGAAACGAATTACGTCCCACATTACGTCCCACGGCACACGGAGAGTCCGTTTTCGTTAAACTATAGGCTGCGGCGAGCTCGCAGCGTGGTCGGCGTGGTCTGTGAGAAGTGACGAGCCTTTTCGCACTCGCAACAGGGCATAAAAAAGTGCGAATCGACGCAAAACTCGGCCTAGAAACGTGCTTCGCCACAGCCAGGGCTCAATACGACCCAAGCTGGCACGACCCAGATGTCGTTTCCCGCACCGCCACCAGGCGCCGCTACTATACCTCAAACTCCAGCGCAAGACACCCATAAGCTGGTACTTCATTCTATGACGCAAACTTCGACGCACGTCGCGATGGTGGGCTCAACTTCAGCGATTTGAGCACCGGCGAGCGCGACCTGCTGCTGAGGGCTCGCACTGCCGGCGTCGTTGCGTACTACGACGGCGGCCTCGACACCGGCTCTCCGGAGCGAGAAAGCAACGAGGGCTTCCCACGACATCACATGGACGTGGCATTCTCGCTGCTTGTTTCAAATGAAAGTTTCGCGAGCCAGCAGAACCCTCACAGTACGACGCGATCACGAAACTACTGAAACTTCAAAGCGTGCGCGGCGCAGAGTCGAGCGAAAACGAAACCGTTCGATCACCCATACTACTCAAGGGTAACGTCAAAATTTTATTTTTTCTTTGAATCGAATAGACGTAGGCAAGTAGCATTTTTTTCCGTCTTATAATCGAATGAAATTATATTTTTAATACGAGTAGTTCAGTATTAGTAACACAAATTATGAGGAGTGCTTTCGTCATCGGGCTAGTACCGGAATGTCGCTGGGGGGTCTCAAATCGTGTCATGCATTTACCTCAATTTCTCGGTTACTAAAGCTCTGTTCGCGATTATATTGACGCCTTAGACGTTCTAGAACACTGCTCTACCACTTTAACTTGAGTTTCTGGTAACCTTTAGTGTCCCTTTAAAGGTTTCTGGTTGAGACATTACATGAGGGAGTGGGTGGTTAATGGCAAACAAGGATACTACAAGTTACAATGGGATATTTCCGGATATTACAGTGGGATTTGTCATTAATGAATGCGTCAGGGCAATGAGAAACATTTCATGTGAACGAAATTCCTCGTGAATTGGTTCCCTGAACAGTCCCGATCGCGTGCCTCAGTTACTCTAAAGAGACGGTTCAAAAAACAACTCTAAAAAGACGCAGGGATCAATTAGTACAAACTCGTTAATCTTATGTTCCTCCGTACTGAAGTATAAAAGATACTAGCACATGTCAATGTTTATGGCGCAAAATGCAACAGGAAATAACTCATTCTGTACGTGCATTCTTTTTTTTAAAGCGAAGCTTTCTTTGCCTCTTCCTTCGACTTTCCCACTGCTGCTGCAGTGGGCTGCTGCTGTCGCGCACACCATGTCAGGGGGTGGTTCAGAGCGTGATGACAGGCGCGAGTAAGAGAGAAAGAGCGATGGGAAAAACTCGTTTCCACCCCACCGCGTCGAATGTGCACAATGCCCTCTCAAGCTCCCTGGTCGTCGCCACTTTAGCCGCTTGGCAGCTGTAATTATCCGTGACTCTCCTCAGAAGCATTGAGGGGACTGCAGCGCTCCCCTTTCTACTAACGTGCGAGGCCAGAGGGGACAGAGGTAGAACTGTAGAGAGGAGAAGGAGGAAAAGAGGGGCAATTCCCATATAAGAGAGAGAGGACGTGGCATGAGAAGGCAAGGAAGCTCCACAACAGCGGTTGGGGGGAAACAGGATAAGCTTAAGTTCGAGGTACGATACGGTACATACAGTAAGCTGATATTCCTGAAAAATAAACGCCATGCAAATATGTCAAGCGGGTAAATTAATTGAGGTGCACCGCAGGGTCCAGGAGACAACACTACGGAAGCAGTCGACCGTCAAACCGACACTTCCGTTCCCGCCGCGTTAGCTTTGCGGCTATGGCATTGCTAGAGGTCGTGGATTTGATCTCCATCGCGGCAGCCGCATTTCTACGGGGGCTAAATGGAAAACGCACGTGCACTTAGATTTTCGGACACGTTAAAGAACATCACGGCGTCAAAATTAATCCGGAGTCCGCCACTACTACGTGCCTCATGATTCGGGTGTGGTTTCGGCACTTACAGCCCCATAATCACATTCAAGTTTAATACTTCTGCCACAATGCGATGTGTCATGTGAGGAAATGACAATGCTCGACGCTCTCAGAGGTTATAAAATATGGCGCATGACAACGCCTCCAGCAAACACCTCTTCCTGTGTGTTTTGTGTGCTACGCAGACAAAGAGCAGCGGTGCACGCAAGGTAACGTGTAACTGCAACTCACCACTCCCGTGTTAGCCTAAACGTTGATGAAATTAAGCTTTAGCCGTAAATATCACCGCTAATTATCGTCAATCGAAGCATCCAGCACGGAAAGCTTCGCTTATTCCCACAGTGCGTGGGATCTGCATAATTTTTTTTTCCTTTCACATTTTGCGCCACAAACAATCACAAATATGCACCAATTATCCAAACATCTCGCTTTGTTAAGTATACGTGGGCTTAAACACAAAGTCTGCGCGAAACAAAAAAAAAAAGCGACGGAAGTACAAGCAACTGTATTAGCAGGGGATACTTAAAAATATACTTACTTGTGACGGAGACTTTCGCAAAACAAAGCAACATAATGCAGACGAGACACGACACCGGCGTCATGTCAGTAGAACGCACGTGGTATGTCGTTCCCGGCAAAGGCGCCCGCGGTTTGCCGACTCCTGCCATTGCCACAAGTGCGACTGTCTTGTGCGACCGTTCAGCGACAGCTGCCTCCAGATTTCTGCGATGCGTCTTCTTCTGCGCCTTTTGCTGCGAATGTGTGAAACCGTAGCCTCTTTTATAGTATACCCTCCTCAGAAAGTACAAAGGAAGGCTGTGGCGCGGCAGGTGGTACGACGATTCCTACGCGACAGCAAAGAGTCCGGTACAGAGTACACCCAATCGGAGAATACCTCTGGTAAAACTCCCTGCTTTACTTTGCCTTTCTCTCTCTCCGATAGATCGACTTGTTCCCTTTCAGTGCTTCTTACTATAATCTTGTTTAAGGAGAGTATTGGCGAAATAAATACTTTTGGTGGAGCTGCTACGTGGTCGAAGAAAAAGAAAGTGTGAAATACAGCTTCGCATCAGCCTCCCTTCGCAGTTCCCCTCCTCTCACTTGGTTTCCTGCAGCAAGCGCGGAGGGACACAGTACCCAGGGAGCACCACTCCTTCTGTAGCCGGACGGAGCACAACAAGAAATTACGAACACGGAACACGATATGTTCGTCCATTCTTTGTCTTGTTCTTCGTCAATTTTGGGCTGTCCCAATGCTTTCGCGCCATGAACCAACTAGCCCAAGCCACAACCGCAGCAACCTCCATTACTGTCTTGCACCACGATCTCGCAATACTAGGA
Source organism: Dermacentor variabilis (assembly GCF_050947875.1). NCBI lineage: Eukaryota > Metazoa > Arthropoda > Arachnida > Ixodida > Ixodidae > Dermacentor > Dermacentor variabilis. Next base: position 47,979,216 of record NC_134571.1, on the reverse strand, counting down.
AATGTAGAAGGATCGACATTTGGGCGAGTTGGTACTGGTTGAACATCTTCAAGGGGCAGCGCAAAAAGACGATGACAGAAGGCAGGAACACACAGGACAGCGCTGAACTCACAACTAAATTTATTCGAAGGCATACACACACTTATGTACATAACCCATAGCCACGTGCTCTTCCATCTATGGCGTCATTATCAGTGCGCAGGGAAAAAAACACAGCGCTGTCCTGTGTGTTCCTGCCTTCTGTCAGCGTCTTTTTGCGCTGCCCCTTGAAGATGTTCATACTAGGAAATGTTGTCTTCTCCGCTTCCCTGCAAGTCGGTTTTTCAACTGCGCTCTCGTTGGCAACCCGCACTTCATTCCCTATGTGTGGTCGTTTCAGGAAAAAAGCGCCAACGGAAGGCTTTCCGAGAAGTCTTTAGACAATTACCTGTCTGGAAAAAAGAATGTATTCTTGGCTTTCCATGTCCTTTGCAACCGCCGAACCCTCAGAGTAAAGGGGTTGGGCGAAGCTTATTAACGGGAAAAGTACTTTGATGTACCACTGCTGTCGAGAGTATTTTGGTTGGAACACGCCAATCCCGGCGCGTGCACAGAATACTTTTGCACGTGGTGATGTGAAAAAGCATGTGTTTGAGATACTTATGAAAAAATCACGATGTTTAAAACGTTTTACGCACACGTTAAAACACCACATAAATGATAGCTCAAAACCTATTAATGTACAAAAAGGAAGACCAGTCGGAGCGTAAAAAAAGAAATCATTACTAAGATTCGGGAAATCCGCACACTTCATTTCGATGGCAACACGTGGTCATGTAGTTGGTTCCCCCTTTTTTTTTTGCCATTAACGACGTATACATCAAACAAATTTCTCAAATATCTCGCTGAGTTCCAAGCGCGCGACTCCATTGTGTTTCCGTAGAAATATCATGTTGCGGTCAGGGCCTGCAGTCTGCATTTGTTGACACAGCAAATCCAGCTAAGACTTGCAAATGTTAATCTGTTAGTCCCTTGAGGCTCAAGGACATTCAAATGTAGTATATGTGCTGATATTGAACTTTCAACCTAGATAGTTAACTGACGCTGAAAAGCGCACGCGACGCAGTACTTTCAGTGGGAGGTACATTTTGGACACATCGGCATAGATTTTAATACCACTGAGGTTCCATTTTTCTCGGTGACCTTCGATGAATACTTTAAGAAAGCAACAGCATGGTGAACCAACTAATTTGACAAAGTAGAGTCGGCTCGGCTCGTTGGATCGGGGTCCAATGGCGGCCAGTCGAGTTCACGGAAACGCCAGTGAATCGGGCCGTTTTGAGTCAGCCTGACTGGAAGTGGATAGTTGTCGCACTGTATCCGATTTAGCAAAATGCATATAAACGCACATGGGTATGAGCGCTGCAGTGTAGGATATCTATTAGGGCGCACTTCTGCGTCACATGTTTTTGGCCACAGCATTCACATTGTAAAATAAGGTTGCCTGTTTCTGCGTTTTCTGTGTCGTGTCAAGCGACCAGACACGGCAGCAATCCGACGAATTTTGCACGCACTCTTTTTCAGCACAGAATCAACGTCAGCCGATTCAAAGAGACCGAGTTTCTTGGAATGGTTTTGTTAATCACCAACTTAGTATCTTAAGTCAACCTACCGCATATTTGACGATCTGAAACAAGCAAGAGGTCCTGCAGACCAGGCGAGCTCATCGTCACATAAAGACATTCCTTGTGGTGCTCTGGGCGTGGGGTGTGTCACACCGAACCCCACTATTTTCGTCTAAAGCTCTTTCTTTTTTTATCTGACCAGGCTGTAAAGTACAAAGAGCATACAATTTTCGAGAAATACAAGAGTCACTGTTCCTGTCTTCTTGCTACCACGTGCGCCTGCAGACCCCGCTGCACCCGCCTTTCTAAGATTTGCTTTATTTTTCTGATAAGTCGTTGACCCCACGTTTGTGGGGTCAACGCGTGACGTCCGCTTATCTTCAATACCACGTGCGTGAACTTGACTTGGCTGAAATCTTTTCTGCCAAGCTTGACGCACACCTTTTAATATTGCACACTGCTACCGTTTTGTACATCAAGAATTTATTTGGTAGACACTTGTAGAAAAGAATTCACGCTCTCTTTGTTATTGCCTCCCCCCCCCCCATTCTTTTTTTGAAAGAGTTTGGGTAATTAATACAGATCTGTTCTTCCTGGCAAGGCTTGTGTGGAAGCCGGGCTAGAATGAAAAGATTGACGTTTGAAGAATTATTTCAATTTGGTATAAAAATATTATTTTTTTTACAGTAAGGAATACCTACGGGAGACTTAAAATTATCTTGCTTTTCTATTATTAATAAATATATTTAAAAAGAGGTTGGTGCCTATGTGTGGCGCCCGCTACCCCTCTTCTTTTACGTGATAGTAATGATCGGAAAGTTATCAACAATCACCAAACTAGACAAATAAACACATGGACGAACATTCACGTACTAAGTATCAGTACTGCAATATAGATAAATGTTCGGGCAACAGAAGAGTTAACATGGCATAAATATTCACAAAACCGAATTGTCACACGCAACACATGCGTTCACACGGCACGAATGTTCACAAAACCAAGATGTTTACGCAAGATATGTCGGGCGCCTGAATGCCGCACTGTAGATGCAACAAATAAAAATGCTACATGAACACGAAGACACAATTAACATGTTGAACACAATGAACATCTTGTTTTTTCTTTATAATAATATAGTATTACAACCCTGCAAGTAAAATCAGCACTTAATGTTCATCCGTCTGCCGCATGTGCCAACCAATATTTTTTAGTAAGGAGTTGAGCGAGTTATTTGCACTTCAGCAATTATATATATATATATATATATATATATATATATATATATATATATATATATATATATATACTTGCAAGTGCATGTACTCACGCTCATTTACGGCAGCTCATAAAATTTTTGAATAGATATACACTGTCTTACATTTGTCATTTGAAGCTGTTATTTCATGTCATATATGCGACAGCACCACGTACTGTTTGTAACAACAAGTAAAGCGGCCCATGCAGTCACGTGTGCCGACGGCGATTGCTCATAAAGCCGGCACTTGTGTTCTGGCTGCACGATGTATCAATAAATCTTTTAGCTTAGTTTTTACTATCGTCTCCGGATCCTTGTAACATTTGCACATTTTTTCATAGGCTTATCAGTTTTTACTTAACTCTGGAATATCACTATATGTTTCTTTCCTGTGTTTAGATAATGCCATCATCCTCTTGGTAATGCACTTGGCTCAATTACGATGGTGTCGTACCGCACGTCGAGCAAGGCTGTCTCGTAGAGTTTCACTGAGTCTGCACAATACTTGATTACTCGGGAAACGTAAAACAATTTGATTATCTTCTGAGGTTTGCACGTGCCAAAAGCGCGATCTGATTATGAGGTACACCATAGCGTGTGTTTGTGTGTGTATGTGTGCGTGCACGCGCGCGTGTGGGTTCTCTACATTCATCGTGACCAACTGGGTTCTTCAACGTGCTCTCAGAACACTAGCACTGTCTCTTGGGGCGTCTGCAGCAGGATATTGCATTAGGAACGTGTGCGATGCCATATTTAATTTTTTTAAAGCGATGCAAAGAAACTCCCACTTTAATTTTATTGTTTTATCTTCCTCTGCAAGAAAAGAAAGAAATATTCACTTCGAACTTTAAAATAATATAGCCCGAAAATTGATATTAACAATTACTATTAGTTTATTATCACGTTCTTAAGTTACGAAATTGCATTTAAGTATTCTTCTCTTTTTTTTACCTAGTGCCGCCACATTCAAGGCCGTTCTCGCATATAATGGATTTAGCCATGCACTTGGGTAACAAACCAAACGAGCACTTTTGCATTCCGCCTCTGCAGGGCTGAGGCCACCGTGGCTTGGATCGCGCCAGCGAACTCGAGCTCGGCAGCGCGACGTCAGAGCGACACGGTCGCAGACGGGAAGCGCTATGTTTACATGTAAAAAACAGACACTTAGGAATAAAAAAGAAAGGACGCAGATTTTCTCAATGTTCTTGTTGTGGCGTGATAAAAAGGAATAGACTTATCACCAACCATCCCAAACACATGCTTCGCCTTTTTGAGTGTTCATGACGGTTTTAGTCTTCTTTGCGTCGGTTAATTGTTTCCGTTTGTGGGGCAGCGGTTTAGACGCCGAACGAAATAAACTTATTCACTTTGTGTGCAGCGCTCGCTACCGGGCAAATAAACGAAAATCAAAATTGAGCGAATAGGCTTGGCGAGCTTTTCCTATAAACTGCAATGCGGGCACCTCCGTAGCAATGTGGGAAGAAATTTATTTGACGACGATATACGTAAGCAAACGCACTAAAGCCTTTTGTGTACTGCGACGTTCCTGACTTTCAAATGACGGACACTGCAGCCTCATTTACTGACTTGAAATGAAAAAGAAAAGAAAAAAGACATTTTGCAGAATTTAGATCAACAAAATAACGTCACCTAGCATGCGTTTGAGCCCGGCATGCATAATCTCGTCTCGATGAACGCTGCCTTATACACACCTGACAACTGCATCGGACGCCTTCTATCAAGACATGCGGCGGATTGTAGGAGAAAATGCAACACCTTAGGTCTTCGTCTAGCGAACGTTGCCTCTTTGTATATATGGTGCGTCTAATCTTACGTGAAACACGGTTTGCGAAGCGTGACGTGGATTCCGCCATTTTTTTTTCAAGCAAGCACCATACTTCAATGAGTGCCCAACCGCCAAAGCACTTAGGCGGCCTCCTCCATCTGGTCAATGTTAGTGTCACACAATCATGTCGTGTACGCTGTTCTGGTGCGGAAAAAGAAATAAAACGAGGCGAATAAATGCCAGTCACCGCCAATCCATAGCGGCGCGCACATAGACGCGACAAATGGCCCGCCGCATCGCATTTCTAGCGCATCGCAGCGACGTAAACGGTGGTAGTGCGCATGGAAGGCGAATCGCATTATAGCGACAGCAGAGGGCAATTAGAGACGGAAAAAGCAAGGGTGCCTAAACATTCTCCTCTTCGCCCGCTCTCCGTGCACAGAGCGGGGGAGCGGGAGAACATTCAGGTATGCATAGCGAAAACGAAATCGATGAGGGTGGCTATATGGGCTTATTTTTGGTATGGCATCTTCTACTTTGTTTAGCGCAGGCAGAACAACCGTACACGAATAGAACCTTTCAGGCACACAGCGCTTTCTGCGTATCCAATCGTTCGGCCTGCGCTACAACAAAGTAGAAGACACCCTACGGAAAGTCGCGTCATGCGGTGGATGCATCTACAGACTGGGGTATCGCACTGAGAGAGATAGGGGCGAGGGGGTGACTGGATACGGCTGTCGACCCGCACTTTCCTCCGTACAAACTCGGAGCTGAAGTAGGCAGAATCAGGTGGCGCGTTAATTTGTACGAGGGGCAATGCGCCACGTGTAAGCGCTTGCGCCATTTGCAAAAAAATATGAAAAAGAAGCTTTGTTTGCTTCTTCCTTCGACTTTCCCACTGCTGCTGCTGCGGCTGCTGTCAGGCACACCACGTCGGGGGCTGGTTCAGAGCATGTGTACACATGACAGGGGCGCGGCAAAGAAGAAAGGCGACGTGAAAGACTCGTTTGGACCTTTGTACCGTGTCGAATGTGCACAGTGTCGTCTGGATCTCGCTGGGTGTCGCCACGTTGGCCTCTTGACAGCTGTAATTATCCTTCACGCCCCTCAAAAGCATTGCAGAAACTGCGGCGCTTACCTTTCTATAACGTGCAGGTTCAGAGGGAGATAGTATGGTTGAGAGGAGGGGGCAGAGATAGAGAATGCGTAGAACCGATACATTCGGAGAAACGAGTGACTAACAGCCTTGCCACTCTTCGCTTGCACAAGGGAGGGGGGGAGGGTGTTGAGCTGACGTGAGCATGCAAGGAAACGCTACATCTAAAGCATGACGGCGGCTGCAGCGAAACTGAATAAATTGAAGTTCAAGGCTTGGTATGGTACGTTTCTGACATTTTTGATTGAGTGATTGATTGATTGATTGATTGATTGAATTGTAGGATTTTACGTGCCAAAACAAAGATTTGATTATGAGGCACGCCGTAGTGGGGGACTCCGGAAATTTTGACCACCTGAGTTTCTTTAACGTGCACCTAATACCTAACCGGTGTTTTCGCATTTCGATGGGGGCGAAATGCGGTCGCCGTGGCCGGGATACAATCCCCCGACCTCGTGATTAGCAGCCCAACTCTGATATTTCAGAAAAAAAAAGAAGACCATGCAAATTTGTCAAGCGGACAACTTACGCAGGGCGCGCAGAAGCAGAGCCGCAATTAAAGCGCACCGTAGTTGCTAGGCGACACTGCTTAAGTGGCCCCACGTCAAATCAACACTACTGTGCCCACCGCGGTAGCTTTGTGGCTATGGGCATTGCTAGAGTAGAGGGTTTGATCCAGACCGTGGTAGCTACATTCAGGTGGGGGCGAAATAAAATATATATAAAAAAAAACGCTCGTGCATTTAGTCTTAAGGACCCGTTAAAGAACACCACGGTGTAAAAATTCAGCCGCAGTGCGCCACTACGGCGTGCCTCATAATCCAATTGTGATTCGGGCACATACAGCCGCGTAGTTAAATTAAAGTTTAACATTTCTGCCACGATGCGATGTGCCATGTCAGGCAATTGCATATACTGAACTCTCACAGAGGTCATGCAGTATGGCGGACAACAACGCCTGAAGCAAACACCTCCCACGTGTGTTCTGTGTGCCACGAAGACAAGCAGCAGTGCACGTGCACGCAAGATAACGTTTAACATCAACTCCCCACCCTCGTGTTAGACTAAAGCTCATTAAAAGTTGCAGAAATTAAGCATTTGTTGTTAACATCACCGCTAACTATATTCAGTCAAAGCAAACAGCACAGAAAGCTTTCGCTTACATCGATTGCCACAGTGCGCGGGATCCGCGTAATTTTATTCGCTTGCGCGAGAAAGGTGTTTTTCAAACATGTCCAGTACGGGGTATTTTTCCCATTCAACAGCTTCGCCTTTACCACCCCAACCATGTTTCAGTAAATTCCATGTTTCAGTAAGGGCTTTTAAATGGCCAGTAGTATAAATCTGCTCTCGGGGTAGCTAGTAACCATAAGGACATTAATTTTTTGTCGAAACCGGTGGAAACTCGCCGTGCTCGCGCTACTCTCTCGGCGAAGGGCATGCGCTTTGAGGGAAGTATGCATATAGTCTGTAAACGAGAGTTTTTGTTAGCAAACAACCGTACAAGGCAGGCAGCTCAGTGATCTTCGCAAATGGTAATTAAAATCTTTACCGTCGTTGCAAACGACATGACAGCTTCTCTTTTAGCTGACGGGTCGTGTGGAAGAAGTTGAAAGTATGGGGTTCTGGCTACTTTTATCGCTTATATATAGCATAACGTGCTATGAGGGATTAAAGGGAAAGCTTAGGGAGTAATGTTCCGCTTAAGCGCGGGGCTGAAGAAAGAAAAATGGGCAAACGCAAAAAAAGTTTGGAAGGTTTGTTTACCGCAACTACGTGGAATAGAAGGAAGGAAACAGAAGACAAAGCGATAACCTGCGCAGACATTTTCTGCCGATACAGACTTGCTTGCCTGTACCACTCTGATTTGAAAACCTTGCAAGCTCAAGTGCCATGTCCGACGGAATGTAGTGGGATATATTGTGATGAAATTGGACATTCTGGCCACTGTTGGGCTGCCAACTTCTCCACAAACAATAGATTATTCATTGATCAAAGGATGATAGCATGACGTGATAACAAGAACAAAAAGACTTCCGCAATAAATTGCATTACGTAATCATGCCTAAACAGACAATATATAAAAACAAGGTCATATTCTGCTCCTTCTGCAATTAAACACAACTCAATCTATAATCCACTCAGAATGCTGTGCCATTTCAATGATGACCTTTGACAATCGTTCTTTCAGCATAGAAGCATTGCTTGGGCCATGCGATCACGCATTATTAGAGCAAGCAGCTCTGAAAGGTTTAATAGCCTCCTTTATTGAAAGTAACCTTGTATCTCTGTACTAACAATTTGAATCTCCTCGTGCATTATTCCTATGTACCACGCCCGAAGGATGGCGCAACACCAGCAAATAAAACTTTCACTTCTTCTTGTAGCTGTAGATGTCGGTTGTAGAAGAAAGACAATGGATACTCAGGACAGATCGCTAACTTGCGCGTGCATTTGCTCCTGATACAAACGTACTGCTTGCCTGCGCCACTGACTTGATAATATTGCGAATTCGAGTCCCATATCCGATGAATCGGGCGACCACGACCACACTACCAGTATACTTCAACGCCAGGTTCCACGAAACAAGGAAATTCCACACTGCACATAATGACCTTTTTACGATGCCTGAATTCTTTCACATTCCAAGATGTATTGCCTGAAGATAGCGCAGGAATATAAATTGTTCCATACTTAACGCTCAGTTGCCGTCTTGGCAGGACAAAAAGTGCAAAAGTTAGCTGCACTTGTGAGACGTCCTCACCTTCTCCACCGTAAGCACATGATGATGACTCAAGGCGTTTAGTTCCATGGAGGAAGTGGCTGGTGAAGGCCACACCTAGCCGAAGGCTACAATACAATGTCTTCATACTTTTCGCTAAGCTACGGCAAATGTCTTTCTTGCCTGCTGCTTGAGATACGGAAATAAAAAAACGAAAGACCCGTAGTGAGGTGTTTACGCAAGAAGATAGATAATAGAACTAAAGGTACCGAAGTGTTACGCGCCGGAACCACGACCTCACTATGAGGCGCGTCGTGCAGCGGGGGCTTCCTGATTAGTTTTGACGCCCCCCCCCCCCCCTGGAGTATATTAACGTGCGCCTAAATCCAATACACGGGCATACTTGCATAATTTGCCACCATCGAAATGCGACCGCCGCAGCCGGGATTCAACAACGCACAGCATCAACAATGCATCGCCACAGCAACAAAGTTATACCGCGGCAGGTATATATATATATATATATATATATATATATATATATATATATATATATATATATATATATATATATGATGACAGGAGAGATGATGATAACAAACATATGAAGGCAGATTGCAGAACAACCTTATAGTTCCGTCGTTTATCGCGAAGTAGGCGGGGAGGCGATGCTGAGGTAATTAGCGGGTCTTGGCCCCAAATTATTCAGGCGCAAATCACTTCCTGGTCTGGGACTCCCTTCACCCGTGGCCAGGGCACCTTCTAGAAATTAGGCCTGCCGCCTTCATTTCTCGGCGAGCTAGCGGAACTGTAGTGCCTGAAGCTGTCGCTAGACTACGCCGCCGCTTGTGTCGGGCTTCTTGGCTCCTGACTGGAATAATTAGGCTTTATCAGGTTTCTCGAGCGCAGGTTAACCAAGAGTCTACAGTAGCAACGCAGAAGGGATAATTAATAGCGGATTATCACAGCACTTCTCTCGTGTTTTTCGCTACAGCGCTGATCGTCTTTTGTGTGCTGCTACTAAGATCCTGTAAACTAGACCAACTCATCCGACTCTCGGTTCTTCTGCACTTCTTGTCCTATTTATTTGCGCAGGTATAAAATCTTCCCGGTAATATAACAATTTCACAGTAGCCTTGAAGCTACGCTGCGTTGAAACGCAATCAAGATACGGCCCGCTTCTCGGTTTGGAATAATTCGCACAAGTCACTGCTCTGCTGTGTGGTGCCCTGCTTGTAAATATTTATTGACAAATATGAGGCATAGCAACGCCCGCCTTGTTTGAGGTATTTTGGGCATTAAAAAAATATTCACGCGTTACTCAAGATCACTCATGCATTGGGTTAGGCTCATCTCGGTATAGAGCGGAAAGATTCGTTCTCCCGAGAGATGATGCGTTGAGCGGGTCTGCAACGTCCATGGTCGTCGAGTTGGCGGTTTCACATCGCAGAGCTCGCAAACTATATCTGACGCTTTCGCCTCCTTGATGGAAGACTTGCTTCGGCACCCTGTTACTTCTGGTGTGTGTGTAATCAAAATTTCAGTAGCGAATAACATGCAAGGCAAAACGTCTCTTTAAATTGACAATAAAGAATAATATCAAGCAAAGCTATATATTGGCGAATCATAGTCTTCTGCAATATGAAATCGGCCGCTCTGAACGGCTGGTTAGAATGGAAGAGGATTGAACTAAATCTAGTCGAAGGGCGGCTACCCAATTCCCGAGGACGTTCTTGAAGCTCAGTATACGATGGATTTAGGGCATCGAAGCAAAAGAAATATGCGAGAATAAAAAAAGTGAAAGTAAGCGTAAACGATGAAGCGCAAAACTGACGTGGACGTTTGAAGCCTATATAATTATTGCCTTCTTTAGGCCATGACCGTGTAGTAAGTCACAGCGGCCTGCAGCACGTTGGGAGGGTGGGATGAAATAAAGTCACATAAACATAACCAACAATTAAACCAAACTTAATATCGGTTGAAGGGAGTCGACAAGAAAATGACGGTTAATGCCAGACGGAGAGGTCACGCAGCGTACGAACAAATGGTCATAGCGAATACTAACGCGAACAAGAGAATGAACACGATAGAGAACAGTCTATATTACATTTTGCTGATTGTTACAGTCACGCGGCCCAGGACATCCAATCGCTTTCTTCCCAAAATCTCCCTGCACGCTGTGACCATCTTCCAAGTTCCATTCCTTGTTCCTTTCTTAACTCGGCTTCGATTAACAGCGATCCAATTGCTCAACGACTGTGGGTTTTTTATTTACTTCGCAGATTGGCACTGATGGTCATGAGTATTCGCCAATCCTCCATAAAAGGAAATAATTGGCAACTAAGACGAGCCAACTGATGAAAAAAAAAAAGCACGGTAATGGTGCAACGCAGTCACATGCGCTAAGCCTACCTTGCCGCAGCACTTGTGCACAGGGTCCTGTGCTGCAATAACTTAAATTCTGGGCCGTAACGTATCCGTAACACCACAACGGGTTACGAGGAATGCCCTAAAGTGTAGAGGTCCGGATTACTTTTAAAGCGAAGCTTTCTTTTGTGTTGTGTTTGCTCTTGTGTTGCTCTTTGTCTTCGAAACTTTCTTTGCCTCCTCCTTCGACTTTCCCATTGCTGCTGCTGCTGCTGCGGCAGCTGCTGTCAAGCACACCGCGTCCTGCGGGGAGGGTGGGGGGGGGGCGAGGTTCAGAGCGTGTGTATACGTGACAGGAGCGAGCCAGAGAGGAAAGGCGACACTAGAAACTCGTTATCACCCCTTCGTAGAATGTGCACAATGCCCTCTGGGGCTCGCTAGTCGTCGCCATATTAGCCTACCGACAGCTGAAATTATCCTTGACTCCCCTCAGAACCATTGCAGAAACTGCAGTGCTTCCCTTTCTACTATCGTGCGAGTCCAGAGGTGACGTAGATAGAACTGTAGGAACGAGGCAGCAGAAGAGGCAGTTCCCATACAAATGAGAAAGGGAGGGGACGTGAAAAGGCAGGGAATACGATGGCAGTTGCGGGGAAATTGGATAAGCTTAAGTTCAAGGTACGGTACGGTATGTCGCTGGTATTTCTTAAAAATAAGCACCATGCAAATATATCAGGCGGACAAACCACGCGGGGCGTGCAGAAGTAAAAAAAATTAAATTATGGGGTTATACGTGCCAAATTCTGATTATGAGGCACACCGTAGTGGGGGACTGCGGAAATTTCGGCCACCTGGGGTTCTTTAACGTGCACCTAAATCTAAGTACATGGGTGTTTCCGCCCCCATCGATATGCGGCCGCCGTGGCCGGGATTCGATCCCGCGACCTCGTGCTTCGCAGCCGAACACCATAGCCACTAAACAACCACGGCTAGCAGAAGCAGATGGTGTGCAGAAGTAGAGCCGCGTTAATTAAAGCGCACCGCATGGTCCTGGCGACACTAGGGAAGCGGTCGCACGTCAAATCAACACTTCTGTGCCCGCCGCTGTAGCTTTGCGGCTATGGCATTGCTCGAGGTTTCAGGTTTGATCCCGACCGCGGCAGCCGTATTTCTACAGGGGTGAAGTAGAAAACGCACGTGCACTTAGATATTGGGACAGGTTAAAAAATATCACGGTGTCAAAATTAATCCGGAGTGCGCCGCTACTGCCTGCCTGATAATCCGATTGTGGTTTTAGCACGTGCGGCCCAATAATCCAATTCAAGTTTATTACTTCTGCACAATGCGATGTGCCATGTGAGCCAATGACAACGCTCAACCCTCGCAGAAGTCATGTAATATGGCGCACAACAACGCCTCAAGCAAACTACTCTCCCAGTGTGTTCTGTGCACTACGCAGAAAAACAGCAGTGGTGCACGCAAGGTAACGTTTAACATCAACTCACTACTCTCGTGTTAGCCTAAACGTTGAAGAAATTAAGCTTTAGCCTTCAAAATCACCGATAATATTCGTCAATCAAAGTATCCAGCACGGAAAGCTTCGCTTTTATCGATTCCCGCAATGCGTGGGATCTGCATTTTTTTCCCCTCATAGCCTGCGCGTAAGTCGAAGCGCACGGGGGTGCTGTATTTCCATCCCATCAACATGAGACTGTTTGGGCCTGGAATCGAACACGCGACCTCGTACTCAACAGCAGAATGCCATAGCCACTTAGCCTTGGTGATCGAGGGCTCCCTACAGAATAGTCGTTGTATGTTTTCGTGGTGGGGATAGCATCGGGGGGGGGGGGGGGGGGTATTCTTTTTGTAATAAACAAAAACGTTTTCTGCTCCAATCTTCTGTGCGTTTGCAGAGAATAAATTTTTGTCACTTATAAGACTTGCATTTTACAATTTTTGTTCATCTTTACTGTTTGCTTGGTTAAATGTGATACTCATCTCACTAATTGAGATAAAACATGTTGTAAACACTAATTATCCTGCTTGTTACGATGCTGTCATTATAGCATAGTTTTAGTTAGAAGCCTCATTTCGGAAGCAATCCCCTTAATTATGCCATGGCTAGGGAGTGATATCAGAAAAAAAAAAGAAGGAAATATTGGTCGTCGAAGCAATTACTTCCGGCCGTGTTTCTAGCACAAGAAACTGCTACGCCACAAGGACACTAAAGGAAGACGCCGAGAAACAGAAAAGACAAAAGAGGCAGAATTTACCGCCGTTTCATGAGTTGTAAACTTCACGTAACGCTTTCTTAGAAGAAACGTCTTGGCTTCGTTTAGCGCAACTACAAAACCAGAACAGAAACGCGTGCGAGAATTACCCGCTTTGCAACTCACTCGAGCAGCTGCCGAGACACCGTCCGGCTTTTACGACTAAGCTGTGAAGAATGACCACATTGGCGGCGGTAATAAAGTCTAGCCCTAGAATAATGCCCCGTTTTACGGCGCAGTCGTTTTTATGAAGCGGTACACGCGACATTCCCTGGTGGATGTTCGCCACATTAAAATTTTTTCTTCCTAGGGCAATGTTAATTTCCCACAAGTGACTACTGAAGCTTCATGTTGACGTGGCGCGAAGACTTGGTAGTGCACGGTACATTACTCCCCTGACAGAAGTATGCTTTGACTAAAGGTGAACAGTAATGCGAAGACAGACTGCTTTGGGGCACTTAGACCGTCAGAGGTTGAATTGTTAACGTTTCTGTAGCATACACGCCAGACATGGTTCATCGTTGATACAGCTGTCGTCTCGTTATCACGGAAGTAGCTGTGTTGAGATACAGTCGCAGATGAGCAGACAAGTGAACACAGATATAGGCTGTACAAATGTAGGTATAAAATTTCTTGAAGAAACTTATCTATGGGGAAATTGTTGCAGGTGTATTAGTATTTTACAATTTCTTATAGAAGCGTGTTTGTGCATGCATGAGGTATTAATCCGATGCATGGTTTATGGGCGGCTGCTGCTTGTTGAGTGAAGCTGTCTCTGTGCTCTATTTTCCTATGTATTGCAATATGGCTGAACCGCGAACTTGAGTTCTTGTGCAGCGGCTTCAAGAGTCGTTTTCGAATTTAAGGATATGGAGTGCTTTTATGTACGTCACCATTGCTTCATTCTTCGCTAGCTGTCTTTTCTTTAATTCCATCGCACGAGACTGCAGAAGAGTAGCTGGGGTCTAAAGACGTATTAGGCACCTCCATACTTTCCTTCAATGATAAATGAAATATGTCTTACGTAGGATAAGAATTGAGAATATGGGTCGGGAGTTCTACATAAAAGCTTCATATTCCTTTATTATTGTTCTTTCCTGTTTCTTTTCACGTTAGTTTACTCTTCGGCTTCACAAATCTTGCTTTCCCGCTGCTTTTTCCTCACTAAAACTTTCAGAACCGGATTACATCTTTAAGACAAGGTCCTCTTTGGGAGACTTCAGATCGATTTGGAGTTCGTGAGAACTGGGCATCTAACAATTTTTGTCTTGTAGATTAGACAATTTGAGGCCATCTGTTGCATATTGGACAACAAATAAAGACGTCAAAATAAAGCTTGAAGAAAGAAAGAAAACGCCAAAAATTAGCTTAGAGTTTTGCAAAGAGCAGCATTAAGTACTAATTAACTAAAAAAGACAGAAATCTAACCCAGATGAGCGCGTTAAAACCGGAAGTGTTTTACTCAACGACAACTGTGGGCTAATCCTTGAGCTAGTGCAGTCTAGAAATGTGGGCCGATTTGTAAGGCACTACAGTCTAAAATAGGAAGAAATTAAATAGAATATTAGACAAAGAAAGGTACAGTTATGGCTCTATGTACTATGAAAGATCGTACTAAAGTTGGGTAAGGTGGGGTAGGTGAGCTCAAGGCGACTTAACAGTGTTTAACACCGAAGAAAGAAAGACGAGATCTTATGAGTGAGGCTAACTTCCCTCCAGATAAATAATCCTGGAAAAACATTGGACAACAAACCACATCGTTCACGAATGCACTCCAGAAGGCCTTGTCTGTAATCGACGTCAACCACTGTTGACTCGCATTTCGTTTTTCTTTTTAGAGCGCCGCTCTTAGGCTCCCCTTTCCTGCGCCGAGTGTCGGCCTCGGCGTAACCGAGCGAACGAGCACAGCGAAAGATGAAAACGAATACGGAACGCTGCGGGGGAGATGAAAGACGCGAGTAGGAAAGTGAGGTGGAGGAAGCAGCGCAATGGCAACATCCTCCAGGTGTTGGCAAAGGGGGGTTGGCAACGGGGTGGCCGAAAACGGAGGAGAGTGTGGCGAAAAGGGCGAGGAGTAAAGCGGACTGACGGCAGGACCAGGCATGCGGCCAGCGTGGAAACAAAGCGCTGGTGTGGGCTTCGGACCCACTGCGCATGCGCCATTTCGCCGGCGCCGCCGCTAGAGAATGCGCTCCGCGCGAGCCACGCGTTCCCGTGTTCGAGCTTTCTTTGTGAACAGTGAGCGACGCAACTGGTGGGAATGCTTGGTCTGCCGCTGCTGCTAAACGAGCTGCCCGAGCCGAGGCTCAGCGCCGCCGCCGAGAGCACCTTTCCCTTCAGAATCAAATTCTTTGCCATAATATGTCGCGAATTCAAAACACCTTAACAGCTGCGCTCCAATTTCGCATTAGGGTGTATCGTAATCGTCGGTTAAATATTTTCCGGGTACCGTTCAGCCGAACACCTTTGTATTGCTTGTTCAGCCTCCTAAGGTTGCCGACATGCAGCCAGAGCAGTACATTTCGCAGCACCAGCTCGCTTATCTCGACTGAGAGGCATGTAGTAAGAATAGGTGGCTTGTAATTTTTTCTTTCTGGCAAAGCAGAGAAGCAAATATTTGTCATGCTTCGCCGAGCGATGTAGACAAAAAAGACGTGCCGAGCGCAAAATCATCTTTAAATGTTGTTGGCAAAAAACTAAACAAAAAAGAAAACACAGGTCGCTGTACAGTCGACGTCCAAAGATTATGGGACGCCATTATTGCGAAAAAGCTGTATTTGCGCGTAATTTTGTCCGCTGCAAGCAAAATAGTGCATCACTATGACGGCTAGAAGTACTGGGCCCGACTTTAGATGCAATTTCCAAGCTGCGCGCTCAAGCTAAAGAGCTATTGAGCTTCTCAGAGATCTTGCCTACCATTAACTTTCGAGGCACAATTCGATAAATTTCTGAGGCTGTCTTTAAAACCAAAAATAAGACTCAGACACTTAAGTCGCCTCAGGAGGTGTACCATATTTACTGCAGGCACTTTGCTTTGGTTAACAAGCTTCCAATATTTTGGCATTTATTGCTGACATAGCTCACTTTTTTTTTGCATTGAGATACATTTTTGTACATTGGCAGTTATTGTACGCCATTGCAAACCAATTACGTCACGACTCATGACATCTTATGTCAAAGGCAGCTGTCGATGCCTTTGACATAAAGTCTTGTGGCATAAGCTGTTTGACAGCTGTCGCATTTCATCGCGTTTTGCATGGGTGGGTGCAGCCCGACGGATATAAATACCCTTGCAGTCTTCCTTACTTGGTTATAACGCTGGCGGGTATTACGTAACATTCTTTTCCCACACTTTTCCAACTTCGTGACGTCGAATCGAATCGCACCGTGAAGATTGTCAGCTATACGTCGCCTAGCGAGCGTCTACGTCCTTTAGATACAGTAAAAGAATATGTGAAGCCCAAGCGCGGATATCGCTTCAGAGCTGTCGGGCACATAGACATATACAGTCAGTGAAGAGGTATAGCGTATACTGGGTTTCCGAACAACACGGCTGTGAAGAGTGGAAGTTGGGAGCTATTCGTCTGCTTCTAGTTCTATATATATATATATATATATATATATATATATATATATATATATATATATATATATATATATATATATATGTTTACCTCCCTCGATGGTTTTTGTTCTTTGTCTTTTTTTAGATCGAGTACTTTCACTTACGTGTCGAAGTTGCGGAATTGAAGCGGATGCACTATTGACAGCACGTCTAGCGTTTGGTAGGCCTTCGGAGCCGCACAGATAACGGAGAAACTAAAGTGATAGCCTCTTGAAAGCTAAATGTTCGATCGGAATGAAGCTTTGCGGCAATATGAGAGGCATTGAAGATCATCAGGGAAAAATTCATAAGTGTTTAAGTCTATTATATAGGTAGGCACAATAAATAAGCTACGGGGCGCCAACTAAGACGCCTGTGAGTGTGAAGTTGAATTAAAAACTGTCGCTATATAGACAAGATCTTGCTCAGCTATAGTTGAACTGTTATGTAAGCCAAACACATTGTAAAAAATACATTTGCACAATTTGAAACGTTTAATTGAGTGTGGTAATCAGAACGAAGCGCACTATGTTGCTGCAGCTGCTAAGACAGTGGTGGAGGAGAGGTTACATCTGTACAATTCACTGTAACATGGGCAGCGTGTGTTGTGACAACCAAATAGTGCCCAGAGGGCACGGTGTGTCACTGTGGCTCAAAAAGACTCGGTACATCGTCACTGATTGCCAAGATATTCATCTAGCGAAGCCCGTAGCAAACGTCCACTTTCCAGAAGTGCTGGAATTCAAAATAGATAGAAGGATCAATTGATCAGCAGTCGAGATAATTAAGAGCTGTTTGGAGTATTGGGGGCAAGAAATTATAAAATTAGTAGAGATTGATAAGACCGGAATCATTACAAGCATAGAAAAGTGTACAACTTAGATACAGAGGTTTTTATGAAGAAAGATACGATCAAGAACAGATAGGCAGACTGCCATAGATGTAGTAACTACTGGTTAGATCAAGTAGGCTAGGTTACTACTTGTCGGCTCCAGTTTTCAAAGGGGGTGCCAATACATATCACCATCATCAGTAGCACCATGATTCTCTTATAGCGTGACAGTGTCGCAGTTTCGCCAGTCTTTGATTCGGCAATGTCGAACCGGCCTCGTAACATTCTTTATGGGGTCATTTCCTCTTTGCTAAGCACGTGGTCGCGGAATCGAATCCCGGCCACGGCGGCCGCATTTCGATGGGGGGGGGGGGGGCGAAAACACCGTGTACTTAGATTTCACTCGACGTTAAGAAACCCCAGATGGTTCAAATTTACACAGTCCCCCACTACGGCGTGCCTCATAACCAAACTGTGATTTTGGCACGTAAAACCTCGTAATTTACAAGGATGGTTGCTTGGGCTAGTGGGAGATTCATGGCAAAAAGAACGAACAGCGCGAAGGTGAAGGACTAAAAGAATGCAGTGTTTATCGTCTCTCTCTGTCCTTGTTCTTCGCGCTGTGCGTCGTTTCTTCGCATAAATAAATGTTTTTTCATTTCCTCTTTGCTTTCTACGAATTCGCAGACTGTGCTAGTGCAACACTGGGCTGGCTTAGTCCGTAGCGAACAAGAACGCGAATACGGTAGGTGCTGTGAACCCTTACAAAGAATTTATTTGGACACTGTTGAAAGCCTGCAGATATTTTACTGTGAAGGCTGCCGACTGTATATAGAAAACTTGTGGACCTTTGGCCCGGCATCTTTTCTCGGCAACATAAGCCTGCAGATTTCGTTCACCAAACCCATTGGGAAGTCAGTGGAATAGAATCGGCTAAGGAAAGTATAGTTGCCAATAACTGTTGTTTGTAAACCGCGTATAAGATAAACTTGATGTATACCCAATGGAACAAGTCTCGAAGATGACATACTCATTTAAAAGAACACCGCAAGTCATTCATAGACTGACTATTCAAATGACTCTTCTTATACAGCGCAATAGTTGATGTGGCTGCCTTGAGTGGTATAGTTACCGATGTCGGCGCAACAGAGGGTGATTGCCCTTCCCCCGACTCCAATCTCCAGTAAACACCATAGCCACTTCCTTCTATGACCAGTGCGTATAGTGACTGCCTATATATGCAAGACAGGGAAGCATATAGAATGATGCTCGAGTTGACAAAAATACATTATTCGAAAATAAGTCGTCCTGATTCTGTGGTCATCAATCCAAGTTGTTTTCTGGACAACATACACATCATGAAATTATAATATCGGTCATTATACGTGGCTTTCCGATTGCATTCCGTTTGCGTGAACATTGGATTTTACGATTCAGTTTGTCATGCTGAGGTGCATGCCTATCTCTGGTGAAATGTGAGGAACGCCTTCGTCTCAGAGCGCGAAGAGGCAACTCTCTGGACTTACAAACTTCTTTTTTTTTTTGTTAGTATGGCTAACTCAATTCTACCGATTACGAAAGCTGGTTCGTTCAATTCAGCGCGCGAAGAGTTCCACGCGGTTTTTTTCTTTATATTCAGGAACCCCTAGGATCCTAAACGCG
Organism: Dermacentor variabilis; assembly: GCF_050947875.1. Taxonomy (NCBI): domain Eukaryota; kingdom Metazoa; phylum Arthropoda; class Arachnida; order Ixodida; family Ixodidae; genus Dermacentor; species Dermacentor variabilis. The sequence goes on along the minus strand of NC_134571.1, from coordinate 47,959,957 downwards.
CTTAAGGGAGTGCTTAGGATTTTTGTTTCTTGACTTCGGTAATCTTTCGGTCTCTTTATTTTTGCATCCTCGTTGCAACACATGCCTCTGTCTTACCCCAGCTGAGACACTGAGACCCAATCCCCTTCACTCTAACCGAAACCCGCCCATTTTGATTCGTTTCATTGAAGGCAATGTGAAGAAGGCCACAGAAGCTGCGTATTCGCTTTGATTTTCCCCAATTACCGCGGCATCCCTTACCCCAAGAAAGTAATCTTGGCACTAGATGCGGCAGAACATATTTTCTTTACGTTCAGTCTTTTTATCCTCATTGCTTGCATTCTACTACCCTTGCGGTCATTTCTCGTTGTGGTAGGCGATATCGATTTCAGCCACCGAAGTTCTAATCGCCAGCGGCCCTCGTGATCTCAGATTACCTAGGCCTGACCAGTGGCCTAGAATGTTCCAGGGTGAGGTTATATACGCAACCCAGTCTAATCCCAGGAGGGCATGCAGACGGCATTCAGCTTGACGCCGATGTCAAGTTTGCGCTGCCTGTAACCGCCGTAGCCATCCGTGAGCTACGACCCACACGTGCCCGGATAACTTACGCTGCCGCCGTTAGTGCCAGTGTCACGAGTCTCGTAGTCTGTCTGCTTCTTGCCTTCTGACTACGGGCCAGTGAGCTCCACATCCGTGCAGCTTGGCGGAAGGCAGAGCTCGCGTCACATAATCAGGGCCGCCTTTACGCAACTGCTTAAACGCAAAAGCGGTGGACTAATTGGTCCAGCGTGTTAGATATCGTATTCTTGGCCATCATGAGCGCGGCCATTATGAAAGTAGCAGAGGGAGGAGGGGGGGGGGGGCGGCGATATCGATGACCAGTTAAGAGAGGTGCTTTTATGTGTGCTCACCATCTCGGTACGCTGGGACTTATGGGACACTGCATAGATTTAGTGAAATGAAATGCGACTCATCTGTGTGCATTACCCACTTGCGTATGCATTGAGGAGTGATTCATCGCGTCCCTTTGCGTACTGATTTCGCACGAGACGTGTGCATCGATTTTCTCTTCTCTGTCCGAGTTGCCTTCCGTTTCCATCCACGTGCATTTTGCCTGACAAGAGAGGGATCGTTGCAGCAAGGAATTAAATAAAAGTCATGTCGGTGCCACTGGATTTCTCTTTGCCATCTTTCTTGTTCTCACTGGAGGGCAAATAGGAAAGAAATGTTATGAACGTGTGATGGCGTCGTCTGTTTCTTTTTAACTAGTTTTCTTTAGTAAAGGAACGAGGGGTGCGGGGAATACCCAAGTATGATCACATTTGCATACAGTAAGAGAGCGCCTTAACCTTCTAGCCACAAAGAGCGCACTCGAAGACGAATGACGGGGCGTTATGTTGTCTGTGCCGACTAATAGATGGTTTGCCCTGATTTTAAATGCCATGTACGGGTAAGTTGACGTTACCGTTTGACCAGCCAGGCGGTGTGCGTTCAGTGACAAGAAAAAGTTTATATAACCTAAAACGGAGCTAGTTGTATCGACAAAGCACTGGGACACTGTAGAGGGCACAGAAAAGCAGGGTTTTCACATTTTCTGCTCCTTCGGGCGTAAACCGCACGTAGATCTCCTATTCTCGTTAGTGTTTGGTGTTTGAAATAACTAGGTACACTGGGAAGACCTCTTTCGGGCTTCATAATAAACGATGGTAATGACGATGGCGATGGTGGGATATTGTACAGGTTCAGTTAATTCATGTTGATCGCCAACTTTAATTTCACCGTGAATACTTTAACAAAATCCAGTAGCACGCACCCTCTTGCATCAAGAAAACCGCAGTTTGCACGGAAGCACGTTGCCCATGGGTGCCTACATATATTTATATCTACAAGGACCACTTCGCGCGTGTATATGAATTCTTGCACAAAAGCTCTGCTCTAGCAAGGCACTATTTTAACGTGTTTTGTTCGTTTTTACATATTTATGCAAATGCACAAAGGGCAGACGACGCTGGATGCAAGTCCCAACCTCGTATGAATTGATAAGAGGATAAGAAAATGTGGCAGATCCAACGAGTTTCTTGATTTCAACGGCAAGAGAAGTTCATTCTCCAGTCATCGTAATCGGCAGAGTATTTGGCCTTAATCGCGTTCATATATAATTGCCAGCGCTAACTAACTCTTTCGTGCGCTCGTGCTCTGGCGCGACAGCTCTCGCGCGTCCGAAGGTTCAGGCGGAGTCGTCGGTGTCAGCGCTGCGTCGCGCCACTTCGCCCTCTTGGCTTGCCGCTTTCGTCGCCCAGTTCGCCGTGCATGTCTTACGAAGCAGCGCCGCGTATAGTCTTGCTGGCTCACTACAGCTTCGCTTAAAAAGCACCCGATGAGTGCGTAAGATGAAATCAATCTCTTCTTTTTTTTTTCATATGTTCATCTTATGCCTCGGTGGAGCCATCGTGATCGTTGGTGGAGAGAAGGTCACGCCAACGATATTCATCGTTAGCGTGTGCTCGGTCACGTCTCCCGTCCTTCAACATGTTTCAGCCAGAGTGAGTTATGTTACTGAACGTCTGTGCAGATCTATGCAGCGAGAATTTCGCCGAAGCGGCATTATTTGCTAACGCTCCCTACGAGGGAACCGTGAAAGCAGTCGAGCGAAAGTGCGAAGCGACGGCGTTTCGCCGGAACGGGATTCGCTGTCGATTGCTCAAGCGCTGATCGGCTTTGCGTCGTCGCGCGTCACGTCCCCGTAGCATGTGAGCCCAGCGTTACATGCGTTACGTCTGAGCCTTTCGCTATGCGTGGGAGAGCTGCGTCCGGCGCTGCCTTCCGGGAACATGCACAAACAGTGGGAGTGCACAGCCGACGACACCTCGCCGTGTCACCTAAAGAGAAGTATACTGGTACGCGGAATTATTTTTTAAAATTTTTTTTTGTGGAACACAGTTGGCCGAGGAAGAACTGAACTTCACGTCTTCAGCGAGCGACAAAGAGTTCACGAGAGCAGTACGCGCATTTTGTGACAGCCACTTTATTTCCACAGATTGCATATCAAACGGGGGAAAAAAAAAGAAAGGAAGAAGCGACATGTCTCGTATTCGGCAATTCTATATGAACATATGTGATTTCCATATAAAGATTCGTATGTTCCTACATTTTATATGGGATACGTACAAGCTAACGTACGGGTTTTTATATGAGATGCCCATATGTTCATATAATGGTAATGGGTATTATGGGGCATATGTGATTTTTTCAATGGGGTCTAATATGATTCATGAGAACGTGGGTTTTTATCAGATTCCCATTTTCGTACAGAATTACTGCATATGAGGCATATGGGTGTTTTCGATGGAAATGGATCTACGCTTACTTTTTCAAGGTACGTTGGATATGTTTGCATGAATTGCCATAGGCCTATTATATACAATTAATAGCAAACATGCTGAGCTCTTGGCAAGCTGTTATACACGGGCAAAGTTCAATCAGGTTTCAGCGTCACATAACAAAGAGGCAGTTTTCGCAGGTTCCTTCAGAGCTGACTTTAGTGCGAAAGGAGTTAAACGCCCGAAAGTGGGTTTGCTGTGTCTGTCTGCACCCTTTCATTACGTCGTCGTCGCCCTAAAGGCGTACAGCAACCAAATTTCACTTTGGCTATAATGGTATTAAATGAGTAGTAAACACCATGTGAAGTAATCATGGCAAAACGAAATGGTTAGAAATTGTATAATTTTCTTATTGCCAGCCTCTAAACAACACCAAAGCAAGCGACACGTGCACCTGGTGGTTAGCGGCTATGACGGTAAGCCCCATCGCCTTGCCTCCGAGATATTTCAGCGCCCTGCGGGCACCAGCTGGCGGCACCCAATCTCGGAGGCTATGCTAAACAGCCGCGCGTTTTTGTTGATGTGTCACGTCCGGCGGGCTGTAATAATGGCGTTTTTAAAATTATTATTGTTTTAGTTTTGGGGTCAAAACCATCTACGTTTTCTAGCTGTCCGTGACGCTTCCACTCGTATTTCGAACGTAACATATACTGCAGGGAAGTTCCTCGA